>NW_020867659.1:0-115068 GCF_003369695.1 Bos indicus x Bos taurus
TATGCCAGCAGTATGCTAGTGACCTTCGTAAACATTTTTGTTATTTTTCTCACAATAACCCTGCCATTATTATCATTGTTGCCCTTTTACAGATGAGGAAACTGAGGCTCTGGGAAGTGACTCAGTTGAGGTCACACACCTAGTAAGTGATGGAGCTAAGATTGGAACCATGATTTTTCTCATTCAAAAAGCTCAACCACTTTCAAATATGTGAAAAGTGGAAACTTATTTCCTACCCTGCTGCTGCTGCTGCTGCTAAGTCGCTTCAGTCGTGTCTGACTCTGTGCGACTCCATAGATGGCAGCCCACCAGGCTCTGCTGTCCCTGGGATTCTCCAGGCAAGTAACTGGAGTGGGTTTGCCATTTCCTTCTCCAATGCGTGAAAGTGAAGTCGTCTCAGTCGTGTCTGACTCTTCACGACCCCATGGACTGCAGTCTACCAGGCTCCTCTGTCCATGGGATTTTCCAGGCAAGAGTACTGGAGTGGGTTGCCATTGCCTTCTCTGATTTCCTACCCTAGGCTTCTCAAATGTTGATGAGCAGCTGAATCACCACATCTTGCTAAAACCAGATTGCTGATTCAGGTTAGGGTCTGAGCTTCCGCATTTCTGACAGGATCCCAGATGCTGTTGATAGAGCGGATCCTTGAACCCCGTTGAGTAGCAAGAGGCTAGAGGCCTTTCTAGAGGAAGCCCCGGGCTCCATGTGCTCTAGGGGTTGGGCCACACAGGCTGTGCCCTGCAAAACTCCAGGGGGCACCATTTGCATTCTACTCTGTGCAGTGTGCCTCCTGGGGTCCCATACTGGGGTAACCCCCAGTCTGGAGTGAGACCCCAAGGAACAGTGAGCAGATCAACAGACTCTTCATCCACTGGGACCCAGTCTGAAGAAAGGAAGGGCTTTCCGTTCCCCCAACAAATGAAAATTTGATCATCCCAGTTGAGAAAAGAAACATAAAGCGGGTCTGCTCACAATGAGGGTGGCCCATTTCGTGTTCAAGGCGAGCTGGGAAGAGGGAAAAAAGGAAGCTGGCAGGCTGGCTGGTAGCAGGCTGGCTGGTGTGGCTGGATCCATTCTTATGCTAACAAAGCCGTGATTCCAGGCTGCAGCTGCTGCTTGGTGGGGGCTTGGGCCATTCATAGCAGCTTTCTTTCTGAGTGCCAGACCCCCAGAAACAGGTGCGGGCCCCACTTGTTATTTTGTGCAGCCCTGACTGTCCAGACAGGGAGCTGATTATCACTGTGAATCAGGGATTACTGCTGATTTACCAGCTTCTGTCGAACAAAGGGGCCGGCCTCCAGACAGCTGTCTCTTCTAGCCAGCATGAGGCTGACTGCCCCGAAGGCCATGTGGGCCTCAAGGAGGTGAGATTGAAGTGGAAACAGGACAGAGGAAAATAAAAAATCCAGGTAGCATTTTTTCTGGGACAGGTCAAAATGTCAGAGAGTCAGAGGGCTGGGAGCTTAAGCCCACAGTCTCCCAGCAGGAGATCAAAACCAAGGGAACTAGGCCCAAGCACCCCTTCTCTGACTGGGGGTTGCTGCTTTGACCCCCATGGCCTGAGCTCTGCTGAAGTGGCCAAGGTTGTGGGAAGGCCCTCCTTGTCTCATTGTCCCCTTTCTCCTCCTCAGCCTCAGTGCCAGGCTTTGGGAACAAGACAATCAGCTGCCATTCAGAGAAAGAGGGGAGACCTATTAGCCCTGCGGTTTACAAGCCCAGTTCCAAAGTAAGGCAGCTTGGAGCCGGATCTTGACTCCTTAGTAGCCTCATGATCTTAGGCCATCATTTGATTTCTCCAAACCCAAGTTTCTCCTAGAAAGATAACAACAGTACCTCTGTCGTGGAGCTACTGTGAAGATTTATTACCACTAACAATGACAGCTAACACTGGGAAGCACCTGCTATGGACCTGGCCCTCTTCTAAGCACTTCACATGACCACCATAACCCTGTGAAATAGGTACTCTGATTATCGCTGTTTTATAGATGCAAAACCCAAGGATCAAAAAGGGTTAACTTGCCCAAGGTCACACAGGTAGTAAGCAGCAGAGCTGAGAATCAAACTGGGGCAGCCTGTTCCAGAGGCTGCCTCTTAAGTACTACGCTTTCCTCCACTGCACAGACTCATGGAGAGTGATGAGCACAGTGCCCGGCACATGTAAATGTCTTGTAGAAGGGGCGGTTATGATTCATTCAGCTGATGTAGCCAATGAATGACTAAATATGTGTCACCTAGAAAAGGAATATATTTTTCTTATATGAAAAATGGATTTCCACAACTGGAGTCTCCATAATGGAAAGAACGGTAGTCTTTGTTGGCCCCAGGGCTCCAGCTCTGTTCACTCACACACGAAGAGAGGGGTCAATTCATCTTGCTACTTGACTTAGTAGACCAGTTTTGATGTCCAGAGCAGCTTTTCACCTCTACTCACCAAACCGCCTCCTCTTCAATCTACACCTTCCATAGGCCCACTGCTCCCCCAACCAAACCTTTATCCTTATAAATTTGATTCACTTACTATGCCAAAGAAAGTGAGAGTAGGAAAGAGAGAGGGAAGGGAAAAAGGAGGTAGAGAAGGAGTGGGTGAGAGAGAGGGAGTGAGACCCCTGTCTTAGAAAAATGAGAAGGGAAAATAGTACCAACAGCCCCATTCAAATGTAAATGTTTTGTAAGAATTTTTGACAAAGAAATATGCTCATAGTGTCTGATTGAGAAAGGCAGGCTACAAAATATATTGAGTGTGACGCTCTTTTGGAGTGTCTCAGTAAACACAGAAAAAAGACCGAAGGAAATTCATCAATATGTTAATAGTAATTATCTGTACGTAGTGAGGTTGCAGATTATTTTGCTTCTTTAATTTTTCCCTATAATGTCACCAGAATTCCACATGCGTATGTGTGATTATTTTAATTTAAACAACTTTTAAGGAAGAGAAAAAACTAGGGGCAGGATATGTCTTATAGTCTGTGTCAGGGATGGATTCTGCCCCCCGTCTTCGAGAGCAATGCTTTCAAATGTCCTTTGCATACATGCTCAGTCACTGAATCATATCTGATTATTTGTGAACCTATCAGACTCCTCTGTCCATGGGATTCTCCAGGCAAGAATACTGAAGTGGGTTGCCTTTTCCTACTTCAGGGGATCTTCCCGACCCAGCAATTGAACCCATGTTTCCCACGTCTCCTGCATTGCACGTGGATTCTTTTTTGTGAAGCCACTGGGGAAGCCCTTTATGTCCTGCCAAAGAGCATTCCTTGTGTGCAAGGGAGTGCTAAACCACTCAACAGGGCCTCAGAGAGCTTTCAGACATATGCTCAACTCTCACTTCAAGAGTGTATAATCTTCCTGCCCAGTCAGGTAGGTAGGAAGGAGAGCCCTGACCTTAAAACACCCTGTGTCCCTGACTGTGGTTCAGGAAACCAGCAGTACAGTTAACATCCTAAAGGTTTGCCGTATTTGGCAAGAACCTGAACAGGGCTGAGCGAGTGGGGCCAAAGCAAATAAATTAAGAATTATGAGTGAGAGTGCTCAGAACTGATAACAGAAAGGTGAGGACTAGAGGTATCTTTCTTGAACTGGAGGCTTCTCATGCAGAGTTCCTATTTGGGGCATGGCCTTGTTAGAAATGGGTGAAAGTTCAGGCAGGCAGAGGGTTGGGGACGAAGGCATGACCAGAGGCCACAAGCTCAAATGCCTTTGGGAGGGCCAGGCCATAGCATAAACGACTACCAGGACCTCGGTGAGGACTCTGATGGCTAGAGAGAGCAATTCCCACATAAAAAAAGCCTGGCAATGTGGGCCAGGGTTTCCATGTCTTAGGACTGAATTTTCAAGAGAAAATAGAAATCCAGAAGTTTATACAAAATCTCTCAACCTTTTTTTAAAAGTTGAAACAAAATGCACATACAGCCCACAATTTTTTAGACTTTTTTGAAAAATTATTTTTATTATTTTTGGCCGCACTGTGAAGCATGCTGGATCCTCATTCCCCAGCCAGGGATCAAACCCATGCCCCTTGCAGTTGAAGTGCAGCGTCTCAAAAGTCTCAAACACTGGACCACCAAGGAAGTCCCTAGACTTTTACTTTTTAAATAATTATAGATTTACAGGAAGTTGTAAAGATGGTACAGAGGGGTCCTGTGTGCCCTCCACTTAGTTTCCACTTAGTTTCCTTGTGGCCGCAGGGTTATATCTTACATAACCATTGTACACTATTAAGCCAGGAAATGAACTTTGACACAATGTGTGTGTATATATAGTTCTAGGTCAATTTATCTCCTGTATGGTTTTATGGATCCAGCACCACAGTTAAGGTACAAAATTAGTTCATTACAGCAAAGATCGTCCTCCTGCTACCTCTAATTAGTTATACCCACTTTTCTCTCCCCACCATCGCTAACCCTTGGCAACTACTAATCTATTCTCCATCTCTGTAGTTTTGTCATTTCAAATATGTTATATAACTGCAATAATATGTAACCGTTTGAGATTGACTTTTTTACTTGGCTTGATGCCCCAGAGACCCATCCAAGTTGTTGCATATATTAATAATTCATTCCTTTTTAATGCAGACTAGTATTTCACGATATGGATAGATCAGAGTTTGTTTAATCATTCTGTTGAAGGACATTGTTGCTGTTTTCAGTTTCTGGCTATTATAAATAAAACTGCTATGAACAATTGTGTACATGTTTTTATGTAGACAGGAGTTTTCATCTCTTGGATTAAGGTCCAGGAGGGTAATTGCTGGGTCAGGTGGTGCTAGTGGTAAAGAATCTACCTGCCAATGCAGTAGACACATGCAGTAGACGCAAGAGATGTGGGTTTGGTCCCTGGGTCTGGAAGATCCCTTGGGGAAGGGAATGGCAATCCACTCCAGTATTCACACCTGGGAAATCCCATGGACAGAGGAGCCTGCCTGGTGGTCTACAGTCCACGGGGTCACAAAGAGTCAGATGCGACTTAGTGATCAAACAACAGAGGTAGATGCATGTTTAGTTTTACAATTTAAGAATCTGCCCAACTGTTTTCCAGAGTGACTGTACCATTTTACATTCTCATGAGTAATAATGAGTAATCCAGTTTCTCTGCATCCTTGCCGACATTTGATGTTTCCACTAATGTTTAGTCCACCAGTCTCAGGTGTGTAGTGGTATCTTTTAAATTTGCATTTTTCATCGTGGCTAAAAATGTTGAACAACTTTTTCATGTGCTTATTTGCTATCTAAACATCCTCCTCAGTGAAATGCCTTTTACTGTCTTATGCCCGCTTTCTAATATAGTTCTGTGTTTTTTGCTGTTGAAGTATTGAGAATTCTTTATATATTTTAGATACTGGTCTTTTGTCAGATACATGGTTTGACAATATTTTCTCTCAGTATTTGATTTATCTTTTCACTCTTTTAACTAAGTCTTTCACAGAGCAAAGTTTTAATTTGTATGGGGTCCAATTTATTGATTTTCTTTTAAGGATTATACTTTTGGTGTCATGCCTAAGAACTCCTCACCAGGCCTTGGGTCCCTGAGATTTTCTCCTATTTTTCTATCAGAAGTCTTCTATAAAAAATATTCTGCATTAAAAAATAAACTTCTTCACAGAAATGAAAAAATATCTTCTGTAAACTCTACATAGTTTGTAAAAACTGTACAGAATCTATGATCTATTTTGAGTCAAGTTTTGTATAAGATGTGAAGTGTAGGTCAAGTTTTCTTTTCTTTTCTTTTTTTAGCTTATGGATGTCAAATTACTCCATTATCATTTGTTGACAAGGCTATCTTTTTTCCACTGAATTGTTTTTGCATCTTTGTCAAAAATCAGTTGGGCATATTTGTGTGGGTCTATTTCTGGGTTTTCTATTCTGTTCCATTGATATCTGTGTCTATTCTCTGCCAATAATGGTGCTCTCTTAATTACTGAAATTATATATTAAGCCTTAATATTGGGTGAAGCAACTACCCTTGCTTTATTATTCTTTTTCAAAATTATTTACCTATTTTGTCTTTTGTATTTCCAAATGTATTATTGAATATTGCCTAAATCCACTAAAATCTTGATGGGATTTTGATAAGAATTACACTACATGTGTGCATCAATTTTGAGAGAATTGACACTGTCACTATTTGGAGTTTCCCAAACTATGAATGCGGTGTGCGAGAGTGCTAAGTCACTTCAGTCATGTCCGACTCTTTGCTACCCTATGGACTATAGCCCACCAGGCTCCTCTATCCATGGGATTCTCCAGGCAAGAATACTGAAGTGGGCTGACATTTCCCTCTCCAGTATTGCTGAATAATATGTCGCTGTTTACACATATCACATTTTGTTTATTCATTCATTAGTTGATGGACATTTGTGTTGTTTCAACTTCTTGACTGTCATGGTTGTTTTTTATTATGGTGTAACAGTTCTTTAAATATTTTAGAGAAGTCTCTTATGAGACATATGATTTGCAAATATTTTCTCCCATTCTGTGAATTGCCTTTTCACTATCTTTATTGTATTCTTTTAATTTTAATGATGTCCAGTTGCTTGTGCTTTTAGTGTTATATCTAAGAAACCATTGCCTGATTCAAGGCTAGAGTTTTATAGTTTTAGTTCTTACATTAGGCCTTCCCTGGTGGCTCAGTCAGTAAAGAGTCTGCCTGCAATGCGGGAGATCTAAGTTCATTCCCTGGGTCACCTTTGATCCCTTTGAGTTAATTTTTTCATATGAAATGAAGAGGCCAACTTCATTCTTTTGCACATGGATATACAGTTGTCCCAGCACCATTTATTGAGGAAATTTTTGCCCATTGAAATTTCATGGTATGCATGTCAAAAATCAATTGGTCATAAATGTGAGAATTTATTTTTGGACTCTAAACTCTATTCTATTGTTCTATAAGTATATATGTACATATGTGTGTGTGTGTGTGTGTGTGTGTGTATCTTCCAATCCATGAACATGGGATGTGTTTCCATAAATTTAGGGTTAGGTCCCATTCTTTTAGGTCTTCTTTAATTTCCTTCAACCATGTTTAGTATGGTACAGATGATAAGTTTTATATTTATTTCTCTAAATTCAGTCCTAAGTATTTTATTATCTTTGATGCTATTGTAAATGAAGCTAAGTTATTAATTTTAATTTTAGCTTGCCTATTGCTCCTATGTGGAAATGAAAATGTTTGTATTTTGTATCTTGCAACCTTGCTTTTTTTAACGTTTTATTTCATATTGGAATACAGTTGATTAACAATGTTGTGATAGCTTCAGGTGTACAGCAAAGTGATTCAGTTATACATATACATGTATCTATTTTTTTCAAATTCTTTTCCCATTTAGATTGTTATATAATATTGAACAAATAAACTTACTAGTTTTAATTTGGTTTCCATGGATTCCTTAGGATTTTCTCGATATGGATCATGTCATCTGTGATTATTTCCTTTCCATTCAGGAGGCCTTTTATTTTCTTGCCTAATTGTTCCAAATAGAACCTCCAATAAAATGTTGAATGGAGATGGCAGTGGTTGACATCCTTGAATTTTTCCTAATCTCAGGGGGAAAGCTTTTACTGTTTCACCATTAAGTATGGTATTAGCTGTGGGTTTTTCATAGATGCTGCTTACTAGATTGAGGACATTCCTTTGTATTTGTAGTTCGTTGAGCGTTTTATGATGAAGAGATGCTGCATTTTGCCAAGTGCATTTTCTGTATCTATTGAGATAAACGTGGTTTTTTGTCCTTTATTGAAGTATAATTCTATTAAATTACATTAATTAGTTTTTGGATGTTAAGCCACCTCTGCACTCCTGGAATAAATCTCAATTGGTCATGGTATATAATCCTTTTTAGATATTTCTTGATTCAGTTTGCTAGTTGTGGCAGTCTCACCTGTTTATTATTTATTTATTTTTTTAATTTTTCTTGTAGATGTTCTTTATCAAGTCAAGGAAGTTCCCCTCTATTCTTGGCTTTCTGAGAGTTTTTTTTTTTTTTTTTAATCATGGATGGGTGTTGGATTTTGTCAAATACTCTCTTGCATCAATTTTCATGGTCATACCATTTTTCTTGCGTAGCCTGTTGATACTTTGGATTTTCAGTGTAGCTTGTTGTATTTTCATCTTCATTCCATTCTGTAGGTCAGAAGTTCTGGTAGACTTGACAGGGTTTTCTGTTCAAGATGTAAGCTGGGCTGGGCTGTTACCTAGAAGTCCTGTGGATTAATCTGCTTCCAAGCTCATCCAGATATTTTTCAGAATTCAGTTCCGTGGGGGTATATGTTTGAAGTCCCCATTTCTTGGCTGGTTGTCAGCCAGGTGTCACCCTGTGCTCCTAGATGCCACCAGCAGTTCCTTCTAACATGGCCCCCTCCATCTTCAAAGCCAATGACCTGGCACCCTGGCCTGTCAAATCTTTCGCATACTTCAAATATCTCTGACTTCCTCTTCTGCTTACTTGCCAGAGAGAACTCTCTGCTATTAAAAGCTTCATGTGGTTAGATTAGGCTCATCCAGATAATCTCCATTTTGCCACATGTATGCTTAGTTGCTCAACCTTGTCTGACTCTTTGCAACCCCATGGACTGCGGCCACTAGGCTCCTCTGTCCAGGGGCTTCTCCAGGGAAGAATACTGGAGTGGGTTTCCATGCCCTCCTCCAGGGGATCTTCCCAACCCAGGAATTGAATCCAGGTCTTCCGAACTGCAGGCGGATTCTTTACCATCTGAGTCACCAGGGAAGCCCATATAATGGAGTATAATCACTGGAGTAATTTCTCATCAAATTGATAGCTCCACCCACACTCAGGATAGGGGATTATATAAGAGAAGGATCATTAGGGATCATATTTAGAATTTTGTCTACCACAGAAATACAGTTTAAAAGTGAATTCATTTAAAGAAAAATGTTGGGTAAATGATATGGCCACAGTTGCGAGGTGTGTATGAAAATAGCCTGGGACCTAGATAAACAAGTAGTTCATTTTCAGATTTCTTCTATATTCTATGATTCTTTAGTTAGGAAGTTTTGGAATATTCTACTCCTCTGTCCACTGTGAGGTAAAATGTATGAATATCAGAGTCTAGTGTGTTCTTCATATATGTCATGGTCATGAATGACAAGAAAGACTGAGGAACTATTTCCAGTTAAAGGATACTAAAGAGATATGATGCCTAAATTGAAGTATTCCTCCCTGTTTGAGTCCTATCAGATCAGTTCAGTTCAGTTGCCCAGTTGTGTCCGACTCTTTGCGACCCCATGGACTGCAGCACACCAGGCTTCCCGGTCCATCACCAACTCCCAGAGTTTGTCCAAGTTCACCATTGAATTGGTGATGCCATCCAACCATCTCATCCTCTGTTGTCCTCTTCTCCTCCCACCTTCAATCCTTCCCAGCATCAGGGTCTTTTCTAATGAGTCAGTTCTTCGCATCAGGTGGCCAAAGGATTGGAACTTGAACTTCAGCATCAGTCCTTCCAATGAATGTTCAGGACTGATTTCCTTTAGGATTGACTGATTTGATCTCCTTGCAGTCCAAGAGACTCTCAAGAGTCTTCTCAACAGTTCAAAAGCATCAATTTTTTAGCATTCAGCTTTCTTTGTAGTCCAACTCTCACATCCAAATTTGCTGGCATATTGAGTGCAGCATTTTCACAGCATCATATTTTAGCATTTGAACTAGCTCAACTGGAATTCCATCACAGCCACTAGCTTTCTTCATAGTGATGCCTTCAAAGGCCCATTTGACTTCGCATTCCATGAAGTCAGGCTCTAGGTGAGTGGTCACACCATCGTGGTTATCTGGGTCATGAAGATCTTTTTTGTATGGTTCTTCTGTGTATTCTTGCCACCTCTTCTTAATACCTTCTGCTTCTGTTAGGTCCCTGCCATTTCTGTCCTTTATTGAGCCCATCTTTGGATGGAATGTTCCCTTGGTATCTCTAATTTTCTTGATGAGATCTCTAGTCTTTCCCATTCTATGTTTTCCTCCATTTCTTTGCATTGATCACTGAGGAAGTCTTTCTTATCTTTCCTTGCTATTCTTTGGAACTCTGCATTTAAATGGGTATATCTTTCCCTTTCTCCTTTGCCTTTGGCTTCTCTTCTTTTCTTAGCTATTTGTAACGCCTCATCAGACAACCATTTTGCCTTTTTGCATTTCTTTTTCTTGGGGATGATCGTGTTCATGGCCTCCTGTACAATGTCATGAACCTCCATCCATAGTTCTTCAGGCACTCTGTGTATCAGATCTAATCCCTTGACTGTATTTGTCACTTCCACTGTATAATTGTAAGGGATTTGATTTAGGTCATACCTAAATGGTCTAGTGGTTTTCCCCATTTTCTTTACTTAAGTCTGAATTTGGCAATAAGGAATTCATGACCTGAGCCATAGTCAGCTCCAAGTCTTGTTTTATCTGACTGTATACAGCTTCTCCATCTTTGGCTACAAAGAATATAATCAATCTGATTTGAATAAATGTGATCTGCTTTATAC
The DNA here is from genome assembly GCF_003369695.1 of Bos indicus x Bos taurus. Classification (NCBI taxonomy): domain Eukaryota; kingdom Metazoa; phylum Chordata; class Mammalia; order Artiodactyla; family Bovidae; genus Bos; species Bos indicus x Bos taurus. The sequence continues at coordinate 10,477 of NW_020867659.1, forward strand.
AGTCAGACCGGGAACAGACTGTGGCTCAGATGAGGAACACCTTATTGCCAAATTCAGACTGAAATTGAAGAAAGTGGAGAAAACCACTAGACCATTCAGGTATGACCTAAATCAAATTCCTTATGACTATATAGTAGAAGTGAGAAATAGATTTAAGGGACTAGATCTGATAGACAGAGTGCCTGATGAACTATGGACGGAGGTTCCTGACATTGTACAGGAGACAGGGATCAAGACCATCCCCATGGAAAAGAAATGCAAAAAAGCAAAATGGCTGTCTGAGGAGGCCTTACAAATAGCTGTGAAAAGAAGAGAAGGGAAAAGGAAAGGAGAAAAGGAAAGAGATAAGCCTCTGAATGCAGAGTTCCAAAGAATAGCAAGGAGAGATAAGAAAGCCTTCCTCGGGGAACAATGCAAAGAAATAGAGGAAAACAACAGAATGGGAAAGACTAGAGATCTCTTCAAGAAAATTAGAGATACCAAGGGAACATTTCATGCAAAGATGGGCTCAATAAAGGACAGAAATGGTATGGACCTAACAGAAGCAGAAGATATTAAGAAGAGATGGCAGGAATACACAGGAGAACTGTACAAAAAGAGCTTCACAAACAAGATAATCGCAATGGTGTGATCAGTCACCTAGAGCCAGACATCCTGGAAGGTGAAGACAAGTGGGCCTTAGAAAGCATCACTATGAACAAAGCTAGTGGAGGTGATGGAATTCCAGTTGAGCTATTTCAAATCCCGAAAGATGAGGCTGTGAAAGTGGTGCATCAATATGCCAGCAAATTTGGAAAACTCAGCAGTGGCCACAGGACTGGAAAAGGTCAGTTTTCATTCCAATCCCAAAGAAAGGCAACACCAAAGAATGCTGAAACTACCGCACAATTGCACTCATCTCACACGCTAGTAAAGTGATGCTCAAAATTCTCCAAGCCAGGCTTCAGCAATACATGAACCGTGAACTTCCAGATGTTCAAGCTGGTTTTAGAAAAAGTAAAGGAACCAGAGATCAAATTACCAACATCCACTGGATCATCAAAAAAGCAAGAGAGTTCCAGAAAAACATCTATTTCTGCTTTATTGACTATGCCAAAGCCTTTGACTGTGTGGATCACAATAAACTGTGGAAAATTCTTCAAGAGATGGGAATACCAGACCACCTGACCTGCCTCTTGAACAACCTATATGCAGGTCAGGAAGCAACAGTTAGAACTGGATATGGAACAACAGACTGGTTCCAAATAGGAAAAGGAGTATGTCAAGGCTGTATATTGTCACCCTGCTTATTTAACTTATATGCAGAGTTCATCATGAGAAACGCTGGGGTGGATGAAGCACAAGCTGGAATCAAGATTGCTGGGAGAAATATCAATAACCTCAGATATGCAGATGACACCACCCTTATGGCAGAAATTGAAGAGGAACTAAAGAGCCTCTTGATGAAAGTGAAAGAGGAGAGTGAAAAAGTTGGCTTAAAACTCAACATTCAGAAAACTGAGATCATGGCATCCAGTCCCATCACTTCATGGCAAATAGATGGGGAAATAGTGGAAACAGTGTCAGACTTTATTTTTCTGGGCTCTAGAATCACTGCAGATGGTGATTGCAACCATGAAATTAAATGACACTTGCTCCTTGGAAGGAAAGTTATGACCAACCTAGACAGCATACTAAAAAGCAGAGACATTACCTTGTCAACAAAAGTCCATCTAGTCAAGGCTACGGTTTTTCCAATGGCCGGGTATGGATGTGAGGGTTGGACTATAAAGAAAGCTGAGCACCAAAGAATTGATGCTTTTGAACTGTGGTGTTGGAGAAGACTCTTGAGAGTCCTTGGACTGCAAGGTGATCCAACCTAGTCCATCCTAAAGGAGATCAGTCCTGGGTATTCGTTGGAAGGACTGATGTTGAAGCTGAAACTTCAATCCTTTGCCCACCTGATGGGAAGAGCTAACTCATTTGAAAAGACCCTGATGCTGGGAAAGATTGAAGGCGGGAGGAGAAGGGGACGACAGAGGATGAGATGGCTGGATGGCATCACCGACTCAATGGACATGGTTTTGTGTGGACTCTGGGAGTTGGTGATGGACAGGGAGGCCTGGCATGCTGTGGTTCATTTGGTCACAAAGAGTCGGACACAACTGAGCAACTGAACTGAACTGATCTGATGTATAAATTTATATTATAAATTGAGTCCTATAGCAGAAAAATTTTGGCTTTATTTTTTTTGTTTGTTTTAAAGGATGATATTGGCATAATTGATGAAATTTGAAAGAAGGTTTTTGATTACATGATAATGTTATATCAATATTAATTTCCTGATTTTAATAATTTTACAGTGGCTACATAAGAGAATTACCCTTCTTTTGTTTAGAAAATAAACACTGAATTACTTAAGGATAAAGGGGCATGATGCCTGCAACTTACTCTCAAATGGTTTGGAAAAAAATAATTGTGTATGTGAGTATAAATATCCATTAAAAGAGAAAAGAATGAAGCAAATGTTAGAAAATGTTAACATTTGAGGAATCTGAGTGAAAAGTATATGAAAATTCTTTATACTACGCTTCTACACTTTGTATTAGTAGAACTTGAGATGAGAATCACAACCCTGGCTGACACCTTTTCAGCCCAGAGAGACCCTGAGCAGAAGATCCAGGTGTACCATGCCTGGACTTCAGACTCACGCATGGGAACTGTGAGATTATAAATTGTGTGTCTGTGTGTGTGTTTAATTCAATCAACAGGAGGTTTCCCAGGTGGCTCAGTGGTAGAGAATCCATCTGCCACTGCCAGAGACACAGGAGATATGGGTTTGATCCCTGGGTCAGGAAGATCCCCTGGAGAAGCGAATGGCAACCCACTCCAGTATTCTTGCTGGAGGATCCGATGGACAGAGGAGCCTGGCAGCTTACAGTCCATGGGAGTTGCAAAGAGCTGGACATGACTGAGCATGCACACATGTGTAACAAGCATTTGAAATGGAAGAAGGGGTAGACTCAAGAGACAGTGTAGATAGGAAATCACCACAATTTGGTGCCTGAACACATGAGGTCAGAGAGAGTAGTTGGAGAGAATCCTGAAGGTAGGAGCTTGGGAATGGGGATTAACTGACAGAAAGAGGCAAATTGAGATGGAGAGCTGGTTGGTGAAAAAATAACCTCTTGGCATGTTAAGTTTGAGTAACTAGGCGACATGAGTGGAAAGGAACTATCCAGTAGAAAGGAGTTAGTTAAGACTGACACCAAATAGGTCAAGGCTGGAGCCAGAGATGTGGGAGTCATCACAATGATTCTGGATACATCTCATGTGAAGGGAAGAAAGGCTGAAAACAGAAGGGTGTTCCCACGTCTAGCATGGCACACTCAACTGATTATGAGTACTTGCTCTGATATCAGACAGGTATGGGTTTAAAACCCCAGCTTTGCTCACTGCTAGCTGTGGGCCCTCAAACAAGTTCCTTCATGTCTCTGAGCCTCATTTTTTGCAACTATGAAACAGTGATCTGCACCACACCTGCCTTCCTATGAGAGTTAATCTGTTTAGAGCTCTTAGCCCTGTGCTTGGCACATGGTTGGAGCTGGAGAAACCAGACCTACAATTGTTATTGATTGATATTTCCTTTCCTGTGCTTGTCCTCATTAAGTAACCCTTCTCCTCAAAGGCCTGTACAGATCAGTTCAGGTTGCTGTGGTTTGCTGACTAGAAAGAGGCAAAGGTAAACCAGCCTGGTGTCTTCTGCTTATGGGAGCCAGGTCTACAACCTGTCACTGCAGAAGGCAGACTGCTTTTCTCTTCTGGAAATATGGACAAATTAAGAAAAAGGCGCAAGGGACTCTAGGAAGTAAGTGTCCGAGCTGATGGAGCAAGGGCAGGCCCCGAAGACTTATCCATAAAGATGTTATGGAAAAGCACAAACGAACCTTTTGGCCAACCCAGTACTTGGCTCACGATGAGTGATTAGTTCTTCAAGAGTCTTCCCTAAGCCATCTGGAGAAAGGGCTATTTGGAGGAAAAGGATAGTCTGATCGAATGTGAAGAATGGGCGCAGTGTGCAAGGGGGCAATTTAATGAAAGCTATCTGGTGCCTACTGGTAAAGAGCCCACCTGTCAGTGCAGGACTTGTAAAAGATGTGGGTTCGATCCCTGGGTTGGGAAGATCCCCTGGAGGAGGGCATGGCAACCCACTCCAGTATTCTTGCCTGGAGAACATTCTTCCCTACGGACAGAAGAGCCTGGTGAGCTCCATGGAGCCAGAGGAGTCCATGGGGTCGCAAAGAGTCAGACATGACTGAAATGATTTAGCATGGAGCATAGATGACCTGATACACTTCTAGGGAGGAAGTGGGTTCTAAGGGAGTGTGACTGGCTCAGAAATGAAGAGATCTGGCTTCATCTACTGGCATTAATTCTCCCTATGGAAGATGTCTGGCTTTGTGACCCCATGGACTGTAGCTCGCCAGGCTCCTCTGTCCATGGGATTTCCCAGACAAGAATGTTGGAGTGGGTTGCCATTTCCTTCTCCAGGGGATCTTCCCAACCCAGGGAGCAAACTCGAATCTCCTGAGTCTCCTGCACTGGCAGGTGGATTCTTTATCAGCTGAGCCACTGGCTTGAAGGCTAGTGGGCATTAGGAAGATGGAGCTCTGGGCATTAGACTTCCAGGTTCATTCCCCCTCCCTGCTGCTGTAACACTGATCAATCTGTAGTCTTCTGCTACTGGATGTTAATGCAATCAAAGAGATCACAGTGACCTTAAGATTTCCTGATTAATCCCCCTGCCCCAGTCAACATTACTTTCTTTAATTTCTCAGTGCTAGACTCATTTTCTCAGCTCACTTGGCTCTGCTCCACATACCTTTCTCCTGTCACAGGGAGAGGGTTAGGGTGAAGCTGTGAAACTCTGGGCGATTTCTTGGTGGCAGCAGATGGAGAATCCTTGTCCTTGAATGAAGGTGTATGCCCCAAAGTGGAAGGTTTTCAGGTCATGACAAAGAGTGATCAGATAAAAAGCAACATTGGGAAATGATAAATGTGTGTGTGTGTGTGTGTGTGTGAGCACGCACGTGAGCATGTGCATGTATGTGAGAGAGATTGAGAAGTATCAGGATCCTGTAAATAAATGAAGAATCTTGGAAAACTGGTAGGAACAAACTGAAATCATTATTTCATCTTCGGCCAAAGGAGGCACAAAAAGAAACCTGCTGAGCCAAAGATAAGGAGCAGGGATTACCAATTTTCCAGAGGCCCCTCATGCTTTGAGATCCTCAGTGGGAAGGAACTTAAGATACAGAAACTGACAGATCAGCTGCTTACCTGGGCAGCCAGAGTCGATGCACTGTTCAAAGCACGACTTATAATTTTTCACCTACAATGTTCCTCTTCCTCTCAGCCACACATAGTGTATTGACCCTTTGCTTGAAATCTTCCATTTATTTCCCAGTGTTCTTAGGATGAAGATAAAACTCCTCACCTGGCCTGAAAGGCTCTACTGATCTGGCCCCTGCCTTCCTCTGCAGTCTCATCTCACACCACCCTTTTCCCATGCCCCAACCCCCACCCCAGCCTTACTGGCTTTAGATCTCCGGATCATGAGAGCTCATCCCTGTCTCATTCATTGTATTTCTTGTCTGCATACCGTGCACCCCCTCCGACCCTTCTAGAGTGTTTACACTATGAAGCAAGGACTTTATCTTGTTCACTAGTATCTCATCACCTAGTACAGTGCCTGCCGTGTAATAGGTGGTCAATAAATATTTGCTGAGTGAATAAACAGCAGGGCAGCAACTGGAAAATGGGCAGCTTCAACCCACCCAAATGGCTCCAAGATGCACTTCAGCTCAACCTCATCGCTAGTGTGCTTTTAGATCCTCTGGTGAAATGAGAGGGCTTCCCTGGTGGATCAGTTGGTAAAGAATCTGCATGCAATGTGGGGGACCTGGGTTGGAAGATCCCTTGGAGAAAGGAACAGCTACCCACTCCAGTATTCTATCCTGGAGAATTCCATGGGCTATTCCATGGGGTCGCAAATAGTCAGACACAACTGAGTGACTTTCACTCAGGTGAAATGAGATGACCAGAAAATGCTGGTTAGAGACTGGTTTGGCCAAGAGAAATTATAATAGTCAGCATAACTGCAGTTATTGAGGCATTAGCATGTGGTGGGGCATTGCTTTAGGCACTTTACCCATTTACTCTCCACAATAACCTTTGGAGGTATTATTAATATTATTCCCATTTGACGATGAGCAACCTGAGACCCAGGAGACTCTGTAACTTGATTCAAATGGTGGCGGTTTGACTGAAGTGCATCTGCTGTACTGTGGAAGGGTGAGAGTATTTTTATTTCCTCTGTTTTTTTTTTTTAAATGCCCTGGAACTGTTTCCCTTATGCAATCTCATCATCTTGAACCCAGCCCCAGGAAGCAGGTGGGAGAGGTGCCCATGCTGTGTTGGCAAAACCGCAGCAAGTGCTGATCTAGTTAGCATCCCCTTGGGGAAGGAGCCACTTTGGTGATTGACAATGTAAATTAAAAAGCTGAGATCTTTTCTACTTTCTTGATATTGAAATCTATAAAACCATCAAATCCTAAGCCAGCCTCCCCCAACTAAAAAGGAGTTGCAATCACAAAGCAAATTTAACACCTCTTCCAATTTTTCTGACATCAAGTGGAGTGCTTCTGTGGAGGTGAGACTGGCATTAACTTGAAGCTCTGCGTGGCTGTAACCTCGGCTATTACAGGGCCAGATTGCTCCCTGCACCTTCACCTGGGATGTGAAACTGACACACAGGGAAGAGGCAACTGACTAGGCAGGCTTTGCAACCACGTGTAGAGAGAACAAAAAGTAAAGCAAGAGACAGAAAAAAGGAGAGTGACCTTCGTTGTTAGGATGTTAGCCCGATCATGGGCATGGTAGAAATGTTTCTTTTTTTTCTTTATCCCACCTTTTGGACCCCCTTTAACAAAAGACAACTGTTTAAAACACAATTTGAAATCAGTTTGCCCCTCCCTGCTCAGATCCTGAGTCACATTTGTGGGCTATATGTAGGGCTTTACCTACATACTTTATCCGCATCCTAGAACTAGAGAAGGGACCTAACAGACCATTTGGTTTAACTCATTGACTTTATGTGGGCTTCCCAGGTGGTGCATGGTAAAGAGCCTGCCTGCCAGTGCAGGAGACACAGGAAACTCGGGTTCGATCCCTGGGTCGGGAAGATCCCCTAGAGAAGGAAATGACAACCCACTCCAGTATTCTTGTCTGGAGAATCCCATGGACAGAGGAGCCTGGCGGGGTATAGTCCAGCCTGGCGGGTTACAGAGTCGAACATGACTTAGCTGCTAAGCAACAATAATTGACTTTAGAGATGGGGAGACGGAGGCCAAGAGAAGGATGGCTTGCTTTTATTTTCACCAAATAGTGTGTGTGTTAGATGATCCTTGGGATTTGTTAAGGGGAGAGAGGGAACGACCTGCATGGTGAAGGGGAAGGGGTGAAGAAAAATGTTAGAATCAATAAGAGTGTTTGATAAAGAGCTAGTCATGTGTCACATAAATGTATACACATTGTGAACAACACCCCTTTCTGTGGCAGAAACAGAAGGGATGTTCTCAACAGAGGAAGGGTCTCAGCCAAGGAAGCTAAATGGGGGTCATTCATCCCTCCAGCCCCTTTCTGCCATCACAGAGATTGATCCAGTCCACCGCCTTGGCTTTCTGTGGGCTCACAACATTTTGCTCGGCAGTGACTTCCAACCACTGCCTCACTCTTGGCTGGTGGCATTTACCTTGTGTGGGAGGGATAATGCCTTTTCCTTTCATCCTTGAATCCATTAGTTTTCTTTGAAGCATGGTGCAGAGTTTTCTGTTTCCAAATTATATGGCAAAAACAGAAATACTGCCAGTTTTCAGTACAGCCTTGTGTAGGCGGTTTGGGGCAACCTGTCCCTCAGGCAGTGTGTATACAGAGTGTGCTCATTTCAGAAGTTGATAGTAAATCCTGTAAAGAGGGAGGCAGAAAGTACCAGGTCTTCTTCCTTTTCTACTTTAAAGGGAGATAGACTTGAAGTGGGGTGGATCTAGAAACCCTGGAGAAAGCCAGCCCAAGAGCAGTAGTAGACCCTGCCTGGGGAGTTGGTAGTAGACCCTGCCTGGGGAGTCGGTAGTAGACCCTGCCTGGGATAGCTTTTCTTTGATTTGCTGTCAGACCTTGGGTAAGTCACTTCCCCTCTTTGTGTCTCTGTATTTTTTTTTCTGCCTCTTCTGCCATCTTCCCTGGCGGCTCAGATGGTAAAGAATCTGCCTGCAATGCAGGAGGCCTGGGTTTGATACCTGGGGTGTGAAGATCCTCTGGAGAAGGGAATGGCTACCCACTCCAGTATTCTTACCTGGAGAATTCCATGGATGGAGGAGCCTGGCGGGCTACAGTCCATGGGGTTGCAAAGAGTCAGACACAACTGAGCAGCTAACACTTTGACTAACACTTTCTGCCTCACAGGATACCTGAAAGGAATAAATGTGGAGAAAATAGACACACATATGCTTTGGACAGTCAAAATTCAATATAAGTGCAGCTCTTATTGTTTTGTTTTACACCTTTTCTTGCCTTTGTTGGTTGGAACCCTTGGGGTATGGTCTTGAACTTGAATTGGTATAGAACATCTAGCATAGATCCAAGGTCTCTGGAACTACAGAGGGGAGAGGGTGGAGGGATCAGTAAGGATGGAAACAGAGCCCCCATGAATCATAGCCCCACCACTTCCTTGACCTCTCTATCTATGTCTCTGAGCTCAGTTCCTCATCTATAAAGTGGAGACTCTCTGAGCCTCAGTTTCCTCATCTATAAAGTGGAGTTGCTCTGAGGATTTAAGTGAGTCAATGAATGGAAAGTGCTTATGCTGGCAGCACTGGCATGAAGTAGGTGTTTGATAGTAATGACTGTGATTGCTGTTATTTGCTTCTACGTCTTGAGGAGAACTGTGATGTCTTAATGCCAGTGTATGGCTGGTCCTTGGTAAAAGAAAATATAGATTCTTAGGTCTCACGCTGAAGAAATTCTGATTCTGTAGGTTTGGAAGGGAGCACAAGTATATGTATTTAACAAGGACTCCAAGGGACTCTGATGTGACACCAGATTTGGGAACCATTAGTCTGAAGCAGTGTTTTTCAAGCTGCCAATTATTACCCACGGCTAAGAATATCAATTTAGTGAGTAGTGATCAGGATTAAAAAAAGGAGGGGGGGATGAACCGGGAAATAATAATGCACAATACACACAATAAGGGTGTATTGTATTGCTTCATGATATGTTTATTGTCTATCTACATATATATATATATATATATATATATATATATATATATATGTTTAGTAATGTGTGCTATATGAATGACAAACATATTTCTTACTGTGGATCATGACCCAAAATGTTGGAGTGTACTAATGGGTGCTATGTTCCATTTAGAAACACTGGTATCCAGAGAAATCACCTGTCAGGTCCCAGCCCAGACAATAAATGGCCAACAAGAGAATGGAGTAGGATCCATTTCTCCTCTTCACGTCTCTGCCATGCTGTGCTTGGGTTGACAGAGTTGGTTGTTTTCTGATTAGAATGAGTTCTGATACCTTGTAATGGCCCTGGCCTGAGATGTAAGGGCAAGGCAGGATATTGCTACAGGTATCAGGCTAATTGCTTTGACCCCCATTAGACAGAAAATGCATCTGGGTGAATGACGGTGTTTAGTTGCTCTTGATTAGCGAATGCTTTGTAAATACAATTTGCTTGTCTCCTTCTCTCAGACTTTGATACTTATTTTACCACTTGAAACTCTTTTGTTGCCTTTGTGAAATCAAAAAATAAGCTTAAAATTGTGTTTCAATTCACATCAGCCAAGGTCAGTGTCTTCTTACTCCCTACTTGGTATGTAAAGGGCATTAGCACTCCTAAACCTTTCCCTACACGCGCCATCTAAAGGGAGCCGAAACACCTGGACTCCAGCCCATTGTGGTCCTGGGAATAGCTTCCTTTGGCAGTGAGGCTTTCTCAGAGCAGCTTCTGTTAACTGCGGGCCTTGCTGGATTCCCCTGCCCTACTACTTCAGAACTCCCTATCTGCTTTATATTTTCTCTGTGCTACTTATCAAAACCTATCATGTTATATTGTAAAGAATAAACAATGTACAAAAATAATCACGTATATCCAGATATTGTTTTCTAGAAAGACTGGAAATCAAATTTTATGTAAAGTCTTCCACTTTTTTAATGTTGCCAGGTCTTCCTATTTTTTTCTAGAAAGCTTGGAAACTGAATATTTCTATAAAATCTTCTGATTTTTAAGTGTTGCTTACCAGATCAAAACAATTTTAAACAGTATTTGGGCCCAAGAAAATATGTTCCTGGCCCAAATTTGGTTTGCGGATCACCAGTTCGTGGAACACAGGGTCTATGAGAGGCTTTGTCATGGGACATCGACTAGTGAGGAAGGAAGTACAGCCTCAGAGAGGCTGGTCACCTTCCCTGTGGTCACACAGCTAGATAGGATCAGAGCGGGATCTTGAACCCACCTTTCTTGCTTCTTAGTGCTCTCTCTCATTCACCCCGTGCCTGCTGGACTGCCCCACTTCTGCTGAGGACTGAGCCACGCTGGCCTTTGTGGAGGACAACGTTTTGTTCAGTCCCAAGTGTCCTCCTCACAGGGGATATAACACAGTCATCACCACCCATCTGATAAGCACCAGGCACTTCTCGGCACAGAGTGTGTGAATTTACCTGCCTTCCCAATCTCAACCGTGGATATGGCCTCTTGTCACTCTTTATTGCTTTCGCTCCAGTGATAGGATCAAGATAAGGTCTTTATAGGAATGTTATTAGCATTACTCCCAGCCAGCGGTACCTTCCAGTAGAATCAGTGTGTTCTAGGATAAAGAATCTGGGGCTTCGAGTCCAGAGGGCTGGGCTGAATTCTGAGATGTGTGACCTGAGACAGCTTACTTAGCCTCCCTGGCCTTCAACTTACTTTACTGTGAAAATGAGAAAAGTAAAATCTTGTCTGTCTCCTTTGAAGCAAAAGTGAGACAATATGTATGAGACCTATTGGAAAAGACAATGTTTTACAGCTGTGAGGTGAGATTATCATTATGAAATCAGCAAAATAATTACTGAGCACCTACTAAGGGGAAGCTAAGAGACCATTTATTCAGGGCATGCCAAGAAACTCAAGACCTAGCTGCCTCTGTGAGCTCTAGTCTAACTGAGAAAAAGGGACATATGTGAGTTGAAGGAGAGCCAGCACTACCAAGCCAGAGATGACCAGGCTGAATGAAATGTACAGGCTGTATAATAAGAGAGATTGTGGTGGAAAGGGCTGATCACTGAAGGATTCCTGGAGGGAGTTGCATTTGAGCTGTGTTTGGAAAAAAAATTAGTAGGATTGTGGTGAAAGAGGAAAGAAGGACATTCTAGAAAGGGACAACAGCACAGTTATCTATGTTGGAGACCTAATCTCCATAGAGTGGAGAGTTCAAGTAGTGACTGGCAGATAATCACTTCTTCACTTGGCTGGAATGCAGAAGAGACAATCAAGTAAAGTATGATTCTCATGAAATCAAAATAGAGTCCAGGTGGGGCAGTGGACATGGTTGATTACGTTACAGAAGGGGCTGATACTGTACAATGGTCATAATAATAGTTCCCACTTTAAGGGACTGTTCTGAGCATTGAAGGAGGTCATGTTTTGGAAACAGCACAGAACCTTATACAAATAAATGGTAAAGAATCTGCCTGCAGTGTGAGAGACCCGGGTTCAATCCCTGGGGTAAGAAGATCCCCTGGAGAAGGGAATGGCAAGCCACTCCATTATTCTTGCCTGGAGAATCCCATGGACAGAGGAGCCTGGAGAGCTATAGTCCATGGGGTCACAAAGACTCAGACATGACTGAGTGACTAACACATATTATACATGATTAGGACTAAAGAAATGTTAGTTGTCATTCTCATCGTAATCATTTTTCATCTTACATTGATGTCAGGGGGTAATAACATGGCCTTTGAATTCTGCCTGATATTAGTTGCATCACCTTGGGCAAGTCATATCACCTCCCTGTTTCTCAGTTTCCTGTCTTTAAAATGGGAGTAATACTAGTGCCAACTGAAAAGGCTATTGTGAGCTTAAATGAATTAATCCAAGTAAAGTGCTTATCCCCATGCCTGGCACAAGGAAAGCACTCAGTAGATGTTAGCTATTACAATGACGATGGCTAGGTAATGCAATATGATTGCATAAAAAAAATTGGGGAAATGGAGAAACAAACAAAATCACCTGGAATCCTACTACTAAGATACAACTGCTTGTTATTATTGTGAGATCTGGTTCTTAAATCTGAAATGTCTTTTATTGAGAAAATTAAAACTTCTGAAAATGATGTCAATTTGGGATGCACTAGTCATTTCGTTCAGAGAAGGCAATGGCACCCCACTCCAGTACTCTTGCCTGGACAATCCCATGGACGGAGGAGCCTGGTAGGCTGCAGTCCATGGGGTCGTTAGAGTTGGACACGACTGAGCGACTTCACTTTCACTTTTCACTTTCATGCATTGGAGGAGGAAATGGCAACCCACTCCAGTGTTCTTACCTGGAGAATCCCAGGGACGGGGGAGCCTGGTGGGCTGCCGTCTATGGGGTCACACAGAGTCGGACACGACTGAAGCGACTTAGTAGCAGCAGCAGCAGCAGCAGCAGCACTCATTTCGTTAAATATTTACTGAGCACCTACCATCTGCTACTGATACTCCAGAGGTTGAGAGTTAGCCAAAAACAGGACATACAGGACCCCTGCTTATACTTATAGCCCATTAGATGAGGATAGGAAACAAAACTAAATAAGTCAAATGAAAATATAAGATAAGCAGTGAGTTTTGCCCACCCAGGTCTTGGATAACAATAAGCAAGAGGGGACAGCCTCAGTAGTTCCTGTCCAGCTGTCCTTACCACTCTGTAGACCACAGAGAGAGGCTCATTGATCCAGGGAGGACATGGCGATCTCATAGGAGAAAGATGTAATCTTTTAAAGCTGAAAGGGCCCTGGTTACTGTGATTCTGCCACTGGGTATCTGTTCATCCATCCTTGTCTTAAAATAACAGTCTTACCAGGCTACTCCACGTCCTGCAGGACCCTCTCAAGGTCAGAAAGCCTTTTTTGACAGGTTTACTGAAAAATCTGCCTCCTTGCTACCACTAGGTGGCAGTAGTCCTAGTTCTGTCACCTGAGCAACCCAGTTAAGTACGTATATGGGAATGCTTCCGAGATTGGAAAGCATGCGGGTATCCTATATGGGATGTTTCTCTTTTTTAGACCCTGTGTCTCTGGTCCCTTCAAGAGCCACTCTTGTTATGGGATGGTTTCCAGCTCCTTTGTCAAGTTCGTGACCATCCTCTGGAGATGTTTCCCTTTGTTAATGATCCTCTTGCAATGTGGGGCATAGATTGGAACAGGAGACTCTGGGAGAGAACAGCAGAGACTGAAGTGTGACAATTATATTCTGGGGTCTAGAAACCATACTTTAATTAATACAACCTAAAATGTGCTCCATTTTTAGCAGCTACATAATTTAGTTACATTATGCTATGGGTCAACTTGAACTGCTAGATCTTTTCTGAATTGCCTGTTTTTATGTGACCTGCTGCCAAGCCATGCTTCCCTTATTCTGGCCTCACAAAATAGACTTTTAAATTTTTGAGAATATTTTTCTTTATCTTATAATTTTCACCTTATTACTTCTTTTAATTTTAGCCCTGTACTCCAGCCATTCTGAGCTCATTTTGAATCTCAGTTCTGTTCTTCAACAAATTTGATATCCCCGCCAGTTTTGGGTCATCTTCAGACGTGGTAAGTACGTTTTCTGTGTCATCTAAGTCCGGGATCCCCAGCCTCCGGGCCACAGACTGGTGCCTCCTGTCAGATCAGCAGCACCATTACATTAGAAATAAAGTGCACAATAAATGTTATGTGCGTGCTTCATCCTGAAACTATTCCGCCCCCCAACTCCCTAGTCCATGGAAGAATGGTCTTCTGGGAAATCAGTCCCTGGTGCCAAAAAGGTTGGGGATCACTGATCTAAGTTACTAGTAAAAGTGGAAAAGCCCTGTGGCCTTTCTCTGGTGACTTTTCTCCTGCTTGCTACCTATGTTTTGTGTAAAATTTTTGATCAATTGCCAGTCTATTTCACCTGTGTTATAACCTGGTTAATATATCGCTGTCTTGTCTTAAGTCATTTGTGGGAAAGTGGTAGGATATAATTTCAGATGCACTGCTGAACCTAAGATATGTTGTAGTTACAAAAGTCAGGATGGATGGAAGGTGATCCAAGAAGGTTTCTTTTGTTTTGTAAAATGGAAACTATTGTACTTTTTCCAATGATAAAAGTAATATAAGCATGTAAAGGTCAGCAGCATTCAAAAGTATATGAATTAGAAAGTCCTTCTGTAATTCTTTGTGATGACCAACTTCTGGATAACTGTGGTTCGTGGTTTTGTGTATTCATAAACACAGATCTGTGATATAAATCGAATCATGCTACAGAGAATGTTGTGTGACCTACTTTTTTACCTTATAAGCTTTTGGAAATGTCTTTCTTTGTCAGAATATATAGTTTCACTTCATCCTTTTGAACAACACAGTGTTCTTTTCTGCAGATGCATCCTAACTTAACTCATCAATCCCATATTGATGGAGCTTTACATCACTGGCGAATTTTTGCTGTTGTGTAAGCAGTGATGCATGATGAACTTTCTTTGCTGGCTTGAGATGTGGTGTTGGTTGCTGGGTTTTGCCTCCCCTGGATTTCCTGTCCGTCTGGGATCTTGTTTTCAATGTTATGAATGTCAAAGGCTGCTTCTACCGAAGACATAAACTAAAGAAGGGTCTGCCAACTCCTTGCTCATCATGTTTTGAGTTTGCAAATCTAAACCTTATCCTTCTTTGAAGGGTAGTTAAAGATGTTTGAACTCTCTGGGGCCTTAGGAGAACCAAGAACCAAGGTACCCCAAGACCAAGTCTGGAGTGATAGACAGGTTCTCCCCATCACATACCGCCAGCTCTGCCAAGTGAGGCCAGTTGCCAGGCCCTGTATAGTTTCTTTCCTTCTCATCTTCACACTTTCTCTCTTCCATGGAGTCTTCCTCCCTATACACATGTACCTCCCAGACTAAGTTAGAAGCCACCTGCTCTGAACTTCCAGAACATGTTAAGAGTGTGGGCTTGAGAGTCAAACCTGTGTTTGAATATCACAGCTGTACCTTCCCAGTTCTGTGATCTTATATAAGTCACCTATCCTTTCAGGGCCTGATTATCCTCATCTGTAGAATGGAAATAAAACTGTATAAGATATTTCAAAACATCTAACCCAATGCCTGGCTGATATAAAGCACTTAATAAATGTTAGCTGCTATTATAGCATCATGGGTGATCATATTACCTATTCCATAGACTTATGACTCTTACAGGAGAATGTATGTAAAACTTAACACAGTGCTTCACATACATTGAGTGTTAAATAAATGACAATTATTTATTGTATTTCTATCTCCCTTTGGATACTTAACCTCAATATATTTTGTGTGATTTCTGTTTGTGTTCATGTCTTGATCTCCTCCTCTAATGTATAAGCTCCCTTGTGAGCTGAGTTCTCTCTCTCCCATTCTCTCTTTCTTCTCCTCCCTAGCACCTAGCACCCTACCAACTAGAACGCATAAAAGACCCAGTGCTGGGGATTAGTGGGGCTCTTTAAAATTTCGATGACTGAATGCTGCTATCACATCTTAAAATCTCTTTATCACTGTATTGTGTTCTTGTTAGTAACCATCTTTCCCATTAACTGATCAAGGGGGCCTTACTGATCAAGGGGGCCTTGTCCGTAGGGCTGGACATGGCATACATATTCCAACCACTGAGCCACTGGTCACAGAGCTAGCAATCTATGGAATCATAGCTTTGGGAAGGTTTCCAGAAAACAGTGGCCTTGAGTCTGTGTTTATCTGAGCAGAATTTGTATTTTGCTCTCAGGTTTCTGTCTAAATGGAAAGGGACATCAGGCACCAGCTTAGTTTAGGTCACCCTGAAGTTGTTTCTCTTCTTTCACTCATGCCCTCCACATAGCAGCAAGAGCTATATTCAGTTCAGTTCAGTTCAGGTGCTCAGTCGTGTCCGATTTTTGCAACCCCATGATCGCAGCACGCCAGGCCTCCCTGTCCATCACCAACTCCTGGAGTCCACTCAGACTCACGTCCATCAAGTCAGTGATGCCATCTAGCCATCTCATCCTCTGTCATCCCCTTCTCCTCCTGCCCCCAATCCCTCCCAGCATCAGAGTCTTTTCCAATGAGTCAACTCTTCGCATGAGGTGGCCAAAGTACTGGAGTTTCAGCTTTAGCATCAGTCCTTCCAAAGAAATCCCAGGGCTGATCTCCTTCAGAATGGACTGGTTGGATCTCCTTGCAGTCCAAGGGACTCTCAAGAGTCTTCTCTAACACCACAGTTCAAAAGCATCAATTCTTCGGCGCTCAGCCTTCTTCACAGTCCAAATTTCACATCCATACATGACCACTGGAAAAACCATAGCCTTGACTACACGGACCTTTGTTGGCAAAGTAATGGCTCTGCTTTTGAATATGCTATCTAGGTTGGTCATAACTTTCCTTCCAAGGAGTAAGCGTCTTTTAATTTCATGGCTGCAATCACCATCTGCAGTGATTTTGGAGCCCCCAAAAATAAAGTCTGACACTGTTTCCACTGTTTCCCCATCTATTTCCCATGAAACGATGGGACCAGATGCCATGGTCTTCATTTTCTGAATGTTGAGCTTTAAGCCAACTTTTTCACTCTCCTCTTTCACCTTCATCAAGAGGCTTTTTAGTTCCCCTTCACTTTCTGCCATAAGGGTGGTGTCATCTGCATATCTGAGGTTATTGATATTAGACAATAGTAAATCAGATCATCTTGGAAGAAAAGCTATGATGAACCTAGACAGCATATTCAAAAGCAAAGATATCACTTTGCCGACAAAGTTCCGTATACTCAAACTATGGTTTTGCCAGTAGTCATGTATGGATGTGAGAGTTGGACCATAAAGAAGACTGAGCATCGAAGAATTGATACTTTTGAACTGTGGTGCTGGAGGATACTTTTGAGAGTCCATTGGATAGACAGGAGATCAAACCAGTCAATCCTAAAGGAAATCAACCCTGCATATTCATTGGATAGACTGATGCTGAAGCTGAAGCTCCAATACTTTGGCCACCTGATATAAAAAACTGACTCACTTTCAGTTAGGTGTTTTGAAATATCTTATATAATTTTATTTCCATTCTACAGATAAGGATAATCAGGCCCTGAAAAGATCGGTGACTTATTTAAGATCACAGAACTGGGAGGGTACAGCTGTGATATTCAAACACAGGTTTGACTCTCAAGCCCCCACTCTTAACAAGTTCTGGAAGTTCAGAGCAGGTGGCTTCTAACTTAGTCTGGGAGGTACATGTGTACAGGGAGGAAGACTCCATGGAAGAGGGAAAAGAGCCTGATGCTGGGAAAGATTGAGGGCAGGACAAGCAGGGGGCAACAGAGGATGAGGTGATTGAATGGCATCATCAACTTAATAGACATGAGTTTGAGCAAACTCCAGGAGATAATGAAGGACAGGGAAGCCTGGCATGCTGCATTCTATCATGCTGGAAAGGGTTGGACATGACTGAGCAACTAAACAACAAGAAGGAGGGGGAGGAGAGGACTTGGAGACAATAAGTTTAAACAGCTGCTTCAAGGTTTTAATATAAGGAGCACGGCAGCAGTGGGGCAGTAGTAGTATCTGGAGGTGGGGTTAGAGTTGAAGAGAAATAAATAATATGAATGATCTAGTCTCAGACCTCAGAATGTAAGTTCCTTGAGGGCAGGGATTTTGTCTCATGTGTCTGTGCCACCTTCCACAGTGCCTAGCACGGAGTTGGAATTCCATAACTGTTGTTGAGACATAGAGAGAGACTTGTGGTTGTTGAAGGGAGGGAATGAGGAAGGGACACATTAGGAGTTTGGAATTAGCAGATGTAAGCTCTAATATATAGGATGGGTCAACAACAAGGTCCTACTGTATAGCACAGGGAACTATATCCAATATCCTGTAATAAGCCATAATGGAAAAGAAGATGAAAAAGAACATACATATCTATATATAACTGAATCACTTTGCTGTACACCAGAAACTAACACAACATGGTAAATCAACTACATACTTCAATGACAATGAAAATTTTAAAATCTTGTTGATTAAGTGAATGATCAAATGTTTGAAAGAATTAATGGAACTAGGGACTTCTCTGGTGATCTGGTGACTAAGACTCTTTGCTCCCAAATGCAGGGATCCAGGTTTGATCCCTGGTCAGGGAACTAGATCCTGCATGCCTGAACTAAGATCCCACATGATGCAATTAAGACCCAATGCAGCCAAACAAATAGTAAACAGAAAAAATCAACGGAAGTAAATGTTAAAGCATTGAATAAGAAGTAATAGCAGGATAAAGTGGCAGGTGAATTGCATAGAACCTTGGCTTGAGTCCCAGTCATTCCTGCCACACTCCTGGCACACCAAGCTTACCTAAGAGCCAGACAGCCTAGACATGGGTTGGCATGACACAACTCCCTTTGCTGAGAGGGCATGCTGTATCTCTGCAATCCTCTGCTCCACGAAGCAGACAGGCTTTGGGACTGTAAGAACTGGGTGCAGCCAGATGAGACAGCAAAGCTCAGGAGTGTGCCAGAAGAGAAACCCCTGCACTTCATCACCATTCTTTGGGCGTGGTCAATCTGTGGCACAGGGCACATTTGAGACATGGGTCGCAGTGCTATCCCAGTCTGCCCCTCCTGGCTGGAGGGTGATTCATAACCTCTTGTTGCTCATGCCAAGGAATAGCTAAACCAGAGTCCAAGGAGAAGCCGATGGCCAAGCAGCCACCAGAAACCTTGGCCCTGGCTCCTCCCAGTTGCCACATTGCATAATCCTCACAGAGTAAGGTGATGGTCAGCGCACTGGGGCTTCCCCCAGGGTTCTTGTGACTCAGCCGTTGCTGGAAAGATGGCATGGCCCAGTATCGGACTAGCACACAGGAGGCACTTTTGAATGAATGGACCCTTTGGGACTCTGGGAACTAATACGAATGGTGAGGAAAGAGTGCTTCTTTATCCATGCCTTCCCTGTCATCTCACTCAGTGCCCAGACATAGTCCTGTGCAGCAATACAGCCACAGGCAAGAGCATGTCCTGGGCTGGGAAGAAAGGATGTAGTTAGTTGGCAGTACCCCCAGACAGACCTTTTCCATCTCCCCACCTGGCACCTGAAGAGTCCACTATCGTGTCAGGTCTTAGGAGTCCAAAGAGTTTATTTCAACCCACATTGACCTAACACTTAATCTGAATCACATCCTGTGTATTTTCTCAAAGTTGTTACTATAATAATAAAACAACAACAACAACTAATAATAATAATTGCAGCTGACACACATTGAACACCTACTATGGGCCAGCCACTGGACTAAGCACTTTATATATATTATCTGTTGTACTCCTTACGGCACACATGTGAGGTAAATGCTATTTTTAAAAATTGAACTGTAAATTGATTTACAATGTTGTATTAGTTTCAAGTATAAGGTAAAGTTAATCAGTTATAGAGATATATAATATATAGTCACTCTTTTTTAGATTGTTTCCTCATATAGGTTATTACAGATTATTGAGTATAGTTCCCTGTGCTATACAGGAGGTCCTTATTGGTTGTTTAATTTATATACAACAGTGTGTACATGTCAATCCCATCCTCCTAATACTATTATTGTCTCTGTTACACAGAAAAAGTTCAATCTATGAAGGGAAAGAGTTGAAATTCAAGTCCAGGTCTGTCTCACGACAGAATCAGTTCTGCATGGTTCTCTACTATAGCATCAAAGTGCTCTTTCAAAAGTAAATCAGATAAAATAATTCCTTGGCTTGACAGCCTCCAGTGGTTTCCCATCACATGTAGAACCAAAGCCGACTTTCTTCCTGGGCCATCAAGGCCTGGCAGAACCCAGGCTGTACCTTCCTCCCCAGCCTCTGCCTCCTTTCCCCACCCCTGTAAAAAACTGTGCTCCAGGAACCGCATCAGTAGCCAGGCTCTGTACCAGCAGCCGTGATCTGCTATGAGTATGTTTGGTAGGCTGGCTTGGGTGCCTACCCTTGCTCACAGTGTTACCTCCCTTGGAAAATACCTCCCATGGTTCAAACAACCATCCCAGAAGCCCTGTCAGTATAAGGTGGAAGCTGCCTGTGGTTGTCAGTATGACCACTGTTCCGTGGAGAGTTGCTGGGCTATCTTAGAACGCTTGTTCTCTCTTTCTCACTTGTGCTGGAAGATTCTAGAAGGTTGAGAGTATCCCAGATCCTCTCCAGTACCAAGAAGAGTGTGATGCTAAGAGATAAATCTAAACAGCACTGGACTAGGAAAGATATGACCTATATCTTACTCCAGCTTTCTCGCTCAGTAGCTTAGGAGGCCTAAGGTGAATCTTCACTTTTCTAAGCCTCAGTTTCTTTCTTCTTCTTCTTCTTTTTTTTTTCTGTTGTTTTTTTATTTTTTGGCCATGCCATGCAGCTCGTGGGATTGTAGTTCCCTGATCAGGGATTGAACCCTGGGTCACAGCAATGAAAGCACTGAATTCTAACCACTGGACCCCAGGGAACTCCCTAATGCTCAATTTCTTTATTGGTCAATGAAAGTCATAATATCTGCTCTTGAGGGATTGCTCTGAATATCTAATAAGATGACTTATTGGATAGTGTTCTGGAAAGTTGAGTGCTTACTATGTTTCAGATATGGCTCTAAGCTTCTTGCTCCAAATACCCAACCTTAATTTAACCATGAGATAACATCAGACAGGGCTTCGCAGGTGGCGCTGTGCTGTGTTGTGCTTAGTCTCTCCGTCGTGTCTGACTCTTTGCGACCCCATGGACTGTAACCCACCAGGCTCCTTTGTCCACAGGGATTTTCCAGGCAAGAATACTGGAGTGGGTCAGGTGGTGCTAGTGGTAAACAACTTGCCTGTCAATGCAAGAGACGCAAGAGACACGGATTTGATCCCTGGGTTGGGAAGATCCCCTGGAGTAGGAAAAGGCAACCCACTCCAGTATTGTTGCCTGAAAAACACCATAGACCAGAGCCTGGAGGGCTACAGTTCACGGGATCACAAAACATTGGACACGATTGAAGCAGCTGAACACATTAAGCTGCTCACCTGTATTACCTCCATCATTCCCCAGAAAAACACTACTGTATTACTAGTAATCGTATGTCCACTTTGCAGATGAGGAAAATGAGGCACAGAGAGGTTAAGAGGTTTGTTCATCATTACCTAGCTAGTAAGTGTCAGAGCCAAATTGAGAATCCACCAATCTGACTTCAGAACCTGTGGCCTGAGCCATTTACTTTCACATGAAAGGTAAAATGTTTTGTTTGGGTGAATGTTTTATCTGTTCTGGTGGCTCCAACGGAATACTGTAGACTGAGTGGCTTATAAACAACAGAAATTTATTTTTTGTAGTATAAAGTTCAAGGTACCAGCAAATTTAGTGAGGCCACTCCTTGGTTGTGGATGACCATCTTCTCGCTATAATCTCACGTGGCAGAGGGAGACAAAGGAGCTCTGTGGGCCTTTTCTTATAAGGGCACTGTCCCATTTATCAGGTTTCCATCCTCATTGCCTGATCACCTCTCAAAGACCCACATTCAAATACCACCACATTGGGGATTAAATTTCAACATACCAATTTTGAGGGGATACAAACCTTCAGTCTATAGTAGGTGGGAGGTTATTATTATTTTTTTAAAGTAGCAATACTTTTTCTATCATTTTCTCTAAGTGTTATAGCATTTTTCCTCTCACTGGGCCCTATGCTACTTGGGTTCCTTCACCTGTTGTTGTTTAACTTTGTGGTAGGGAACCTTCTCCCTACCCAGTTTGCTTACTTCCTTCTTCCTCAAAGGTATAAGAGGTTCCCAACGAATGTGATGTTCCAAGAACATAATCTTCCCATGGTCAGAAAGGAGTGCAAGTGCCTGGGGTCTGATTCCTTTGTGTCTTCACGAGTACTGAGCACCTCCCATATGTCAGGGCCTGATCTAGTCAACTGGGGCTACGGCAAGGAACAATCAAAAAACCCCACCCTGCACAACTTCACTTCAGTGGTATTCTTGCTTCAAATACCCAACCTTAATTTAACCATGAAATAACATCAGACAGGGCTTCCCAGGTGACTCCATGGTAAAGAATCCACCTTCTAGTGCAGGGGGTGTAAGATATGCAGGTTCGATCCCTGGGTTGAGAAGATCCCCTGGAGGAGGGCATGGCAACCCACTCCAGTGTTCTTGCCTGGAGAATCCCATGGACCGAGGAGCCTGGAGGGCTACAGTCCAGGGGGTTGCAAAGAGTCAGACACGACTAAAGCAACTTAGCATGCACACAGAGGACCTGCCATTGACCTCTGTTTCCAGCTGAGTCAGTGATGACAGAAGCATGAAGGGAAGGAAAAGAGCAGGGAAGTGAAATCACTGAAATCTAGAATCCTTATCCAATTTCTGGTGAGGAAACAAATCATTATTAAGCACCATAATGAGTTTCTGAATCTCCTGTGCTTGATTCCTCACCAATCAGTGAACTCTAATTAATGCTGAGTGTGGTGGTAACACCACAGCCAGAGCCATCTTCATGATTTTGCCTTAGTAAGTGTCATTGGCAGCATAGAAGGGTGGTCTGATTTTTCTTGTCCTAATAAGTGGAACTGAAAAAGTCCAGAGCATTATTCTGGTTTCATTTATGTGTAGTATCAGAAGTCCCCGAGTCATCCAATTAGCATCATTTGGATATTTGGGGCCTAGTAGTGCATGCAGAACGGAGAAGGCGATGGCACCCCACTCCAGTACTCTTGACTGGAAAATCCCATGGACGGAGGAGCCTGGTAGGCTGCAGTCCATGGGGTCGAGAAGAGTCGGACACAATTGAGCGACTTCACTTTCACTTTCATGCATTGGAGAAGGAAATGGCAACCCACTCCACTGTTCTTGTCTGGAGAATCCCAGGGACGGGGGAGCCTGGTGGGCTGCTGTCTATGGAGTCACACAGTCAGACATGACTGAAGTGACTTAGCAGCAGCAGCAGCAAGGCATGCAGTAAACAGAGCGTGAGCAATCTTGCCACATGGGAAGCAGCCTCTAGGCCTGATGTGTACCTGAGAAAAACGGGCTGAGTACCAGATGGGGTCCCTGGAGCCTCCCCAGCTGGCAGCCATGGCCCAGGATGCTCTCTCTCCCATGCAGGAGCAGAAATCCACATAGGGAAAAGCAGCCTACTGATGGGAGGCTTGTAGACAGCAGTGTTTTCAGAACATCTCAGCTCATCCTGAGATCCACACCAATGTGGTGGCCTTGTTCTTACAGTGTGATAAAGATGGAATGAGAGGATCTAGTGGATAGTGTTCTCAAAAATGTGAAATATCCATTTCTGTAAGGTATTGCTATGCACACATGCTAAGTTACTTCAGTCGGGTTTGACTCTTTGCAGTCCTATGGATGCTAGCCCGCCAGGCTCCTCTGTCTATGAGATTTTCCAAGCAAGAATACTGGAGTGGGTTGCCATTCCCTTCTCCAGAGGATCTACTCAACCCACGGATTGAATCCTGTGGGGTCGAATTCCAGCCTCTTACATGTCCTGCATCGGCAGGCAGGTTCGCTACCACTAGAACCGCCTGGGAAGCCCTAGTGTCACTACATATGTATTACCATTATTGTTCTTATGCACCATGGGAGGAATTAAGAAAGTAGGACATCTGCAACCATAGTGTTTTCAGCATTCCTGCATCTCTAATGTTATAGAGGAGGCCATTATCCTCTTTTTGAGAAACAACAGCTACCATGTTAAGCACTTACTATGTGCCAGGAGTAAAGGCTTGCATACATGATCTCATTTAGTCCTCACAGCAATCCCATGAAGTAGGTACTGCTTCTCAATTTTAAAGTCGGGTATGTGAGGCTCAGAGATGTTAACTAACTTGCCCAAGGTAACACAATAAGTCGTTAGCATCAGAGTTTACTGGCAGGAGACTAGCTCTAGGATTCTGTATCCTTATCTCAGTGCTAAAAGGCGTTTGAAATAGCACACGCAAGACACACATACCCCCAAGTGGTAGATGTGGATCTCTAAGAGGAAGACAACAGTTTCACCCTTTGGGCTCCATACAGGGCTGGCTGTAGAAGAAGACCCCCAAGCAAGTGGACCACTCCAGCTGGGAGTGATTGTGGAGAGAAGTGGGCACTTGGATGCTTGGGGGTGGGGTGCTGTGGGAGTATCTGGCTTCCCAATTGGGAAGACTAGGCTCAGGACAAGAGTCACAGACCAACTCTGAATTGCAGAAACATCCAGAGTAGCAGTCACCAACTTCATCGCATCCTTGTGCCTGTTGGGCAGCTACAGGCACAGAGAGGTGCTGAGGCTTGCCTAAGGTCACACAGCTCTCAAGAGGGCAGGTGCAGTGTAGAACCCTGGTCTTCAGGCTCCAGTTCGGTGCTCTTGCTGCCACTCCACTCCCACTGGCCCCTCAGGTTCAGTGCACAGCAGTCAGAGGGAAGCCACGTCTTTGTGAGTGAAGCCATTGTCTGGATGGTGGTTCTCAGTATTGCCCAGAGACCTGCAGAAGTGGCAGTCTTCAAGTCCCACCCAGGACTGACTGGGGACTGAGATCCAGCAAAATGGGACTTTGCAAGCCCTCTAGGAGACCCTGATACACACTCAAGTGTGAAAACCACCGGCCCAGACAGAAAGGCACAGTGCCGAGTGCTGCAGCCATAGACGTGCATTCGGATCTTCAACTCACACAGCACAAAGAAGGGTCGTCTTCCTAGAGAAGGACAGTGAAAAGGAACACAGCTCTCAAGCCACACCTGCAGAGCAAGGTCACCTTCCAACACATGTGGCGGTTAGACATGCACAGACGGGGAGGAGGAGTGCAGCCAGTACTTTCTCATCCACACGTGCATCAGAGACAGTGTAGTTTTGCCAACTCAGCAACTCCCCAGAGATGTGCCAGTTCCACTGCTTGTTGCCCAGGAGGTGCATCCCTGCCCTCTGGGAAATTGTCATGCAGGATCATAGAACCTCTGATCTGGGAAGGATCTTAGAGAGTACCTACCTCATTGCCCACCCCTACTGCATCACTGGTGATGCCCCTGACTTTCCTTCTCCAGAGGAACCTGGCAGGCTACAGTCCATGGGGAGGCAAAGAGTCAGACAGGACTTAGCACTGAGCACAATCATTTTTAGGACAGTGGTAGGCCGCACAAAACATCAGTGGCTCCTAGTTTGTGGCCTCTGGTTTAATATCTTTCTTTCCCACTTGGCTGTCTGCTCCACAGGGGCACATGCCCCTGGTTCTGCTCTGCTCACCACAGTGTCTGGATTCAACAAATGGAAAAATAAAAATAGAAAATGGACCCACCCTCCCAGTAGAACACCAGGTTCAGAAAGAATACACTGGCATGGGGATGGCACTCTGTCACTCGCCTCTTTTTCAATTGCCCACTGGAAATGGCCCCATGTCCCTTTAAGCCCTACTCCCGGTTGACCCCTGCAGGCCTCCTTACCCTCTGCCCTGAAGTCATACCCTGGCCACATGGGTTCTGGTGGGGGTGGGGCCCTCTGTGACGTCACCAAGGGCCCAGCCCTGCCTGGTCCTCAGTCTCCAGGTGCCAGCGCAGACCAGCGCACCAGGAGCCACTTGGTCTCAGCTCACGATGCGCTCTGTAATATGGTTATTTTTTTGGCCTACGTTTATCTCGTTTGTCTTTGCCTATGTGTTTTATGTTCTGAGAGATGAAGCCGAAGAACTGCCGAGGATGGTGCCCAGTGGAAGGCACTTCCGCGTTCGGCAGAATCAACCAGAGTATGCCCCAGGCTGGTTTGGGAGCAAGTGGCACTGGCTGTTAATCTTCCTCATGTTTTTGGTGATCCTGAAGTTTCCTGGAGGCGATGACGAAAGTAATGCGGGCACTCCTCCTGGCCGTCAGGGCTGTTCATCTGGCTCTCCAGGAAGAAAGAAGATAAGGGATTCCCCCTACAAAGACTCTATGTGCGGTGCCTTAACCCAGTCCGAGACGTCACTGATGAACCTTATGTCCAGGGTGAAGAATATGAAACTCACTGCGGCAACCGGTGATCAATGCCAATGTCCCAATATCGAGGTTCCTGGTGACGCACGGAATAATGTTACAATACTTGAGGTATGGGACACCGGAGACCCCGATGAAGTGGATTTTCACATCAAAGAAGAAGAGGAGTAGTTGAGTGTTGACAAAGTGTATCCAAACTAATAAAAGTATTTTGCAGCAAAAGGAAAAATGCCTCTGATATTTTTTATTCGTGCTACAATTTTACCTTTTCCAGAATGTGGTATAATTGGTATCATGCAGTGTTTTCCAGACTGAGAGACCTGCGTTCGATCCCTGGCTTGGGAAGATCCCCTGGAGAAGGGAAAGGCTACCCACTCCAGTATTCTGGCCTGGAGAATTCCATTGACTGTACAGTCTATGGAGTCACAAAGAGTCGGACACGACTGAGTGACTTTCACTTTCACAGTGTATACCCTTTCCCAGAGTAGCTTATTATACTTTATAACATTCATTAAGGTATCATCCGTTTATTTTTGTGATTTGATAGCCCATTTCTTTTTATTCTTGTATAATATTCTGTTATATTGATGTTCTGTAGTTAGTTTAAACATTCTGCTAGTAAAGGACATTTTGGTTGCCTCCAATTTGTGTGTGTGTGTGTGAGAGAGAGAGAGAGGGAATGAGTTAAGCTTTATAAAATTCATGTCCATGTTTCTGTGTGGGCATTAGCTTTCAAATCATTTGGTGAACTATCTAGGAGCAAAATTGCTAGATCATAGAGTATGACAATGTTTAGCTATGTTAGACATTGCTTCCAAACTGACTGTACCATTTTGCATTCCCACTAACAACAAATGAGAGTTCCTGTTGTTTCTCATCTTTGCCAGTAACTGGTTTTGTCAGATTTTTGTATTTGGCCATTTCAAAGGGACTAGATCTGATAAATAGAATGCCTGATGAACTATGGACTGAGGTTCGTGACACTGTACAGGAGACAGGGATCAAGACCATCCCCATGGAAAAGAAATGCAAAAAAGCAAAATGGCTGTCTGGGGAGGCCTCACAAATAGCTGTGAAAAGAAGAGAAGCGACAAGCAAAGGAGAAAAGGAAAGATATAAGCATCTGAATGCAGAGTTCCAAAGAATAGCAAGGAGAAATAAGAAAGCCTTCCTCAGAGATCAATGCAAAGAAATAGAGGAAAACAACAGAATGGGAAAGACTAGAGATCTCTTCAAGAAAATCAGAGATACCAAGGGAACATTTCATGCGAAGATGGGCTTGATAAAGGATAGAAATGGTAGGGACCTAACAGAAGCAGAAGATATTAAGAAGAGGTGGCAAGAATACACAGAAGAACTGTGCAAAAAAGATCTTCACGACACAGATAATCTCGATGGTGTGATCACTCACCTAGAGCCAGACATCCTGGAATGTGAAGTCAAGTGGGCCTTAGAAAGCATCACTATGAACAAAGCTAGTGGAGGTGATGGAATTCCAGTTGAGCTATTTCAAATCCTGAAAGATGATGCTGTGTAAGTGTTGCACTCAAGATGCCAGCAAATTTGGAAAACTCAGCAATGGCCACAGGACTGGAAAAGGTCAGTTTTCATTCCAATCCCAAAGAAAGGCAATGCCAAAGAATGCTCAGACTACCACACAAGTGCCCTCATCTCACATGCTAGTAAAGTAATGCTGAAAATTCTCCAAGTCAGGCTTCAGCAGTACATGAGCCATGAATTTCCAGATGTTCAAGCTGGTTTTAGAAAAGGCAGAGGAACCAGAGACCAAATTGCCAACATCTGCTGGATCACAGAAAAAGGAAGAGAGTTCCAGGAAAACATCTACTTCTGCTTTATTAACTATGCCAAAGCCTTTGACTGTGTGGATCACAATAAACTGTGGAAAATTCTGAAAGAGATGGGAATACCAGACCACCTGACCTCCCTCTTGAGAAACCTGTATGCAGATCAGGAAGCAACAGTTAGAACTGGACATGGAACAACAGACAGGATCCAAATAAGAAAAGGAGTACATCAAGGCTGTATATTGTCACCCTGCTTATTTAACTTATATGCAGAGTACATCATGAGAAATGCTGGACTGGAAGAAGCACAAGCTGGAATCAAAATTACCGGGAGAAATATCAATAACCTCAGGTATGCAGATGACACCAACCTTATGGCAGAACGTGAAGAGGAACTAAAAAGCCTCTTGATGAAAGTGAAAGAGGAGAGTGAAAAAGTTGGCTTAATGAGGTGGATGAAACTGGAGCCTATTATACAGAGTGAAGTAAGCCAGAAAGAAAAACACCAATACAGTATACTAATGCATATATATGGAATTTAGAAAGATGGTAACAATAACCCGGTGTACGAGACAGCAAAAGAGACACTGATGTATAGAGCAGTCTTATGGACTCTGTTGGAGAGGGAGAGGGTGGGAAGATTTGGGAGAATGGCAGTGAAACCTGTATAATATCATGTATGAAACGAGTTGCCAGTCCAGGTTCGATGCACGATACTGGATGCTTAGGGCTGGTGCACTGGGACGACCCAGAGGGATGGTATGGGGAGGGAGGAGGGAGGAGGGTTCAGGATGGGGAACACATGTATACCTGTGGTGGATTCATTTCGATATTTGGCAAAACTAATACAATTTTGTAAAGTTTAAAAATAAAGTAAAATTCAAAATATTTTTCAAAAAAAAAGCTCAACATTCAGAAAACTAAGATCATGGCATCTGGTCCCATCACTTCATGGGAAATAGATGGGGAAACAGTGGAACAGTGTCAGACCTTATTTTTGGGGGCCCCAAAATCACTGCAGATGGTGATTGCAGCCATGAAATTAAAAGACGCCTACTCCTTGGAAGAAAAGGTATGACCAATCTAGATAGCATATTCAAAAGCAGAGACGTTACTTTGCCAACAAAGGTCCGTGTAGTCAAGGCTATGGTTTTTTCCAGTGGTCATGTATGGATGTGAGAGTTGGACTGTGAAGAAAGCTGAGTGCCGAAGAATTGATGCTTTTGAACTGTGGTGTTGGAGAAGACTCTTGAGAGTCCCTTGGACTGCAAGGAGATCCAACCAGTCCATTCTAAAGGAGATCAGTCCTGGGTGTTCTTTCGAAGGACTGATGCTAAAGCTGAAACTCCAGTACTTTGGCCACCTCATGCGAAGAGTTGACTCATTGGAAAAGACTCTGATGCTGGGAGGGATTGGGGACAGGAGGAGAAGGGGATGACAGAGGATGAGATGGCTGGATGGCATCGCTGACTCGATGGACGTGAGTTTGAGTGAACTCCGGGAGTTGGTGATGGACAGGGAGGCTTGGCGTGCTGCAATTCATGGGGTTACAAAGAATCGGACACGACTGAGCGAGTGAACTGAACTGAACTGAACTGAATTAGTGTGTAATGGTATCTCATTGTTTTGTTTTCACCAGTCTACTCTGAAAAGTTATCTTAATTCCATATTTCCATTGTAGCATTTCCATTGTGTTTTATTACCATAAATTCTTCAGGTGTTTTATCTTTAATCTGAGGTTTAAATAGATCATCTGCTCAGGGAAACTTCTGCTGCTGTTTATACCATCAGTTATTACTTTGCTAAATTAGTCCTCTAATAATTTTTTCATGAACGACTCATAACTTTAAATCATGTATATTGGAAAATACTTATTTTTAATTGACAATACTGACCACATTTTCTTTTCTTGAGTATTGCTTTGTCCACTAAAGTTTAGTGGCTCCACACAAAAGTTTAAGTTCAGCATTAACTTCTTCCTTTTTTTTTTTTTGGTTTGATTGTCTTATATACTTGCTAGATGGTAACCAAAGTTATATTAGTACCAGTTGCAGTTGCAGTAGTACGTTTACCCTGGAAGTTTTACTTACAAGCATATATGTATTTTATCAGAATATTGACTTTATCTTATGTCTTCTTTGTATGGTTTTGAGAAGCTATATGCTCATTATTCAAGTATTTTTATAGTTTGTGCCTTTTCTCCACTGAGATTCAAATGAATCCATTTATATAATGTTAGATAGAGGGAATAATCATAAAATATGTTGATATAGTTACTAAGGGAGATATATTTTTAAAAGAACAGTAACTAAACTATTTGCTATTTGCTAGCAAAAATAATTTTCTCTCAGTGTATTTGGTAATTATGAAAGTCCAATTATTCTTGCATATAGTCTATATAATCAGAGAAGATATATTAGCAAGGACCTCAATCGAGCATAGATTTATAGAAAATCTAATGTTCGGTTTTAACTAGTCTAACTCAGAGTCTTGTTATGGTTCAGTTATCAACATTCTTGTTTTTCTGTCAGTAAAGAGAATGTGCTAGTTTTCTTGGGGGGAAGACTATTTTAATCAATATTTTCCTATGCTTTTGATTTTCAAGAAAACAGAAATCTTAAGACACTTGTTTTCAAGGGTCTGGTACTGTGCCTAATGAATATTTCTCTAATTAATATGTTATCATTAGTAAAACATACATTCTGTTTACTTCCAACACTGATTTAAAGTGACCTATGATAAAAGATGTATTAAATGTTTGGGATTGACATGTACAGACTGCTATATTTAAAATGGATAACCATCAAAGACCTACTGTATAGCTCAGAGAACTCTGCTGAATACTCTGTAATAACTTAAATGGGAAAAGAATTTGAAAAAGAATAGATATATGTGTAACTGAATCACTTTGCTGTACACCTGAAGCTAATGCAACATTGTTAACTAATTATACTCCAATATACTACTTTGCCAACAAAGGTCCATCTAGTCAAGGCTATGGTTTTTCCTGTGGTCATGTATGGATGTGAGAGTTGGACTGTGAAGAAGGCTGAGTGCCGAAGAATTGATGCTTTTGAACTGTGGTGTTGGAGAAGACTCTTGAGAGTCCCTTGGACTGCAAGGAGATCCAACCAGTCCATTCTGAAGATCAGCCCTGGGATTTCTTTGGAAGGACTGATGCTAAAGCTGAAACTCCAGTACTTTGGCCACCTCATGCGAAGTGTTGACTCATTGGAAAAGACTCTGATGCAGGGAGGGATTGGGGACAGGAGGAGAAGGGGACGACAGAGGATGAGATGGCTGGATGGCATCACTGACTCGATGGACGTGAGTCTCAGTGAACTCCGGGAGTTGGTGTTGAACAGGGAGGCCTGGCGTGCTGCAATTCATGGGGTCGCAAAGAGTCGGACACGACTGAGCGACTGACCTGATCTGATAAAATTAAAAATTTTTAAAAAGAAAATAAACTTTCATAGAAGACAAAGATAGCAATATAAACTAAAAAACATTGAGAATGAGGCAAAATATTATTGTACTTCACGGTATACTAGCTTTATCAATATAAATATAGTCATTATTTGAAATGGAAGGAAATTAACTCAGCATTGCTCTTTCACATAAAGGCATATAAATGCATATTCAGATATAGATACAAACAATAATGGCATTTTTATCAACCATTCATCTCCTTGTATGTTGTCCATTATAATAGAATCTGTTTGTTGTCTCTCTTAATATAGTGGTATCCTCTTTCATATATCAGATGTTTGTTAAGCACCTACTATGTGTCAGAGTGTTTCAGGCACTGGAGATACAGTGGTAAAAAAATTCCTTGTCCTCATGGAATTTATATTTTATTCTCAATTTAGGTAGAGATAAGCAAAGAAGCCAAATATATCATGTAATCACTAAGGACTATGGAGATAAAACAGGCAGAGGGAAAAAGAACTCAGTTAACTAAACATACATGGAATTAGAAAGAACACTAACTTGTTCTATATTTTTCATTTTTGTCACTAATATAAGAAATCTAAGACTCTGTGGAACTGACATTGAGAAAATCATGCCCAGAATTATATCTTGTTATTAGTCAATGCAGTGTTTAAAGTGGACATGGTGAGTTTTTAGCCACATCTTCAAAATATACATTCTTCATGTATTTTACAGGCAATCTTCTTTTTTAAAGTTGAAATACAGTCCATGGGGTCGGAAAGAGTTGGACATGACTGAGGAACTAAGCAGAGCACATAGTTGATTTACAATGTTGTTTTTTTAACTGTTTATATGCAATCTTAACCCTGTTATTGATGACAGATTTCTTTTGCCCTGATGGCTATCTCTTTGTAGAATCTTAATAAGTTTGAGATTAGAAACAAAGACTTTCCTGCAATGCATGTGGTCTTAGTTCTTTTACACATTTCTTATTGGATGTTTTAAGTTATAAAAAAAATAGCACATTAATTTTTTGAAAATGACAACATATCTTATTCAGGAATAACTCTGGAACTTCATGAAAGAAGCTTATTTTCCCACTGTTAATTTTGCATGCCAAAATGCTCATATCATTAGTCATTTCTCTCAAATATATCCTTGCAATTTTTAACTGAACTGAGCCTATGAATTTAGTAATTTTCTAGTAGCAAATAAGATCCTACGGGAATGAGACACCAAGAAAAAGGTGGGGTTGGAGATAGTTTTGAGTATAGGTATAGGCCTAGGATTCAGGATGTTCCATTGTATTTCAAAAATATGTGGGAGATACCAGTTTTGGAAGAACAAGCCTTGTGCACTTTTAAAGTTTGTTTAGTGTTGGCTCGTTTCTGGCTATGCAGTGAAAGTAAAAGTATTAGTCACTCAGTCATGGCCAACTCTTTGTGACCCCATGGACTATAGCCCACCAGGCTCCTCTGTCAATGGAATTCTCCAGGCAAGGATACTGGTTGGGTTTACCATTTACTTCTCCAGGGGATACATACAATGTATATATTTAATATACATATTAAGTAACCAGAAAATGAAAATTCATGGTTGGAGAGAATATTAACCAAGTTTTAATAGTTCTAATGTGAAAGACAATGCCTTTGCTAGCTTGCATTAAGCGATGTGAAATATACTCTATGAAAACATTTCCCAAAGCTGGCCTTTTGTTACAAAAATTTGAGATATGTGCAATTCACACATCTTTGATCAATTTAAGCACATTCTGTCTTACTGGCAGGGACCAAAATCTGTAATCAGACAAGGAGTCCTCTGATGGGGGAGATGATAGAAATGGCAATGACAGTGCACATGGGGTCCTAATTGAGGAATTTTCTAATGGTTATCTAGTAATACGGGGTGCCCTCCATTTGGACTCTGGCAGTAAGTTGAGTATTCTTTGGTTCCCAATCAGTGAAGTGAAAAATCATCCAGTTGTGTTTGACTCTTTGAGACTCCATGGACTATACAGTCCATGGAATTCTCCAGGCCAGAATACTAGAGTGGGTAGCCATTCTCCAGGGAATCTTCCCAACCCAGGGATCAAACTCAGGTCTCCCTCATTGCAGGCGGATTCTTTACCAGCTGAGCCACCAGGGAATCCCAGTCAGGATGAGCACAATTCAAAATGTTCTCAAGTCCTGGGCCAGGGGGAATGATCTCATTTGGGACATTATTAAGTTCCTGTGAAGAGGAAAGACATTAACCACTCACAAATATTTTGTCATTGACTAAACTGCAAAGATGTATCTGTTAAAGCCATCCATCTGAGTAGACTAGTTCTCTCGAATAGTAAAGAATGTCAATACATCCTAAAAGCGAGTCGATATGTCAGGCATTGACAAAGCTGCTTTGAAGCCAAATGATCTGCTTTGTGCATTCACCTTTCTTCCAAAATATATTCACCAACACATGCAAATCTGGACTCGGCCTCCTCTGATGGAGCCTTTTCAAAGTAAACTGAGTTTCTTTGGCTGCAGTGACACAGATGTTTGGGTGGGAGGAGGGGTGGAGGTGATGGTGGCCATGCTATTTCAAGGCTGGGGAAATGGGTGACCCAGCTAACTAAATGACATGAACTCCCTCACAGACATGCCAGGCTTCCCCTTCATCTGCTCATGGCTGGAAACAGAAGAGCTCCATTGAATCAATTAAAGCAACAAGTTAGATTGACCCAAATTCTTTCAGGAAATGCAAAAGCCTGCTGGCTCCTGGGATTAGCTGGAGTTTCCCAATTGCTCCCCATCTGTACATCACCTTTGGGTCCACTCTAGCTGCGGATGGCTACATCTGCTCACCTCAGTGGCTTGTTTTCCAAACCAAGGTAATTTGAGAACCGCCTAGTTCTAATCAAGCTTCTTTGAACTCTGGAGAAACTTTGTGGCCAGCCCAAAGAGAAATTTGGCCTTCTTCTGAATTGATTTGCTGCATCTCTGGCATTCTTTTCCACCACCTGCCCTTGCTCTTCTGTAATTCCAGGTGTTGTAGCCAACTTGTTAGACGCAGCTTCGTGGAGAACACAGCCCAGAGCAGGTACCATTCAAGGCTTCATTTCTTATAAAGAAAGAAGGATGGGGCCAAGTGGCTGTAGGGGAAATAGCAGCATGGAAAAATAACTGTTTTTTTCCCATCAGGGTAGTGGCATCAGAAGAAGTGAAGAAAGGTCCAAGAACCTTATAGGCAATGACTGATGGCAGAACTCAGATTAAAGGAGACATGGGGCTTAGACAAATTATACTCAGGGCTCACTCTTTCAGCAATGGTTCCTACCCCTGTGATCTCTAGGGACCACAGAAAAAGCGTATGGCACACAGGTTCTTAAACCTGGCTGCACATTAGAATCTCCTGGAAAGCCTAAAACTGTATAGCACAGGGAGCTCAGCTCAGTGCTGTGATGACCTAGGTGGGTGGGATGTGGGGAGGTGGGAAGGAGGTTCTAGAGGGAGGGGGTATGTGTGTATATATATAGCTGCTTCACATTGTCGTACAGCAGAAACTAACACAACATTGTAAAGCAATTATATTCCAATGAAAATTTATTATAGGCACAAGCCCCTCCCTCAGAGAATCGTTCTTAATCAGTGTGGGGATAGGACCATGGCATCGGCACTTTAAAAGCTCTCCAGATGAAAACCAGAATTGCCATAAAGGACATCATTGAGCTGATTGACCACATTTGAGTATGGACGTTTTATTAGATCATATTGCTGTGTCAATGTTAAAACTCCTGAACTTGATAACTAGATTGTGGTTACCTAAGAGGATGTTCTTGTTCTTTTTTTTTTTTTTATTGAAGGATGTTCTTGTTCTTAGGAAATACATGCTACCATATTTAGGAGTGAAGAACATGATGTCTGCAATTTAAGTGAATGGATTAAAGGGGGAACTACCATGCAGAAACATAACAAGGGATGGATACAGTAAGTGGCAAAATGCTAACATTTGGCAAATCTGGGTGAGGGCTTACCCTGCTGGCAAGGGTACCTTGTACTATTCTTAGAACTCTTCTGTTAGTTTAAAATGATTTCCAAATAAAAAAAAAATTCTAAAAAGTACCCTAGATGAAATAATGTACAACAACATTTAGAAACTACTGGATTCAGAAAAACAGAGAATGAGTACCTATTAAACAGCGGTTACAGTGCAAGCCTTTCTGAGTCACTGTCCTACACCAGTTCATCTCTCTTCTTTAATGGTCATGTAAATCTCCTGGGAGTCTGGTTAAAAACTGTTTCTGATTCAGAAAGTCTGAGCTGAGGCCTGAGATTCTGCATTTTTAATAGACTCTCTGGTGATGCCAGTGCCTCTGGTCCATGGGCCACACCTAGAATAGCAAAGCTCTACGACTGAATCACCCTGCCATCCACCTGTCAATCAATCAACATGTTTTTTGGAACCATCTCCTCTGGGCTCAGCAGTGTAGGAGAATCCCAAGCTCTGGGATCTAACCCCTGATGATCTGAAGTGGAACTGATGTAATAATAATAATAGAAAGAAACTGCACCACTAATGTAATATGTAATGTACTTGAATCATCCAGAAACTGTTCCCCCCACCCCCCAGTCCATGGAAAAAATTATCTTCCACGAAACAGGTCCCTGGTGCCAAAAAGGTTGGGGACTGCTGCTCCAAGTGAAGTAGGGTGGGCCTGCAGAGCTCTGTGGATAGGTAGTCCATCCATCTTGACCTCTGGACTATGGCATCACCCTGTGAGCCATGCGGCTTGGCCCTGTCAGAGTCACTCTGATCCCCAGAACAGAATGGAGCCCAGCGGAAGAAGCTGAAACAAAGGCTGGCAGCACATGGAAGGGGGGTAAAAAGCAAAACAGCCCATGATACAGGTCACAGGGGAAGTTCAGCCCCTCCTGGTGGGTGGCAGTTGGGGCCAAGCTGAGGCTCCAGCAGAGAGCAGCATAATTCTGATGAGGTGTCTGGGTACAGGCTGCCTGAATCTGGTTGCCTCCTCCAGCGTGGAGACTCATTTCTTAGAGTTAGATGTCCAAGGAAGATTCTCGTTTCATGCTGACTGTGGCATGCTTCGAGTTTGTTGCTTTTGCTGTAAGAGGAGCCAAAATGTCTCTCCCCTGGTGGGAGCAGATGGAGCATAGCCCCTGCCTCCATCAGAATTTTCCAGGCCTTGCCTCCCTCCTTTCCCTCATGGCAGCGCCCTTCCCCTCTGCCTGCCTGCTGTGATCATGTTTTCCATGCACTGAATTAGAGGCCAGTCAGTTATTTGTATCTCCCCTGTTTACATCCAAATCAAGGCCAACTAACGGGTGCACAGAAGGACCCAGCTGGGCTTTACTGAGCAGGCAGCCCCAGAGAAGTTTCTGGAAGACAATTGAGAAAGACCTGGCTGACAGGTCTGAGTTTGGATCAGAGTGTTGCCATCGAAGAGCTGTATAAACTTGAGCAAGTTATTTAACATCTCTGAGGTTTAGGTTCCTCATCTGTAAAGTGGGGCTGATGATAGCATTAAATTCATAGGGCACTGAACATCAAATGAGTTAGAGAGCTGAGCAGGAGCTTACTAGATGGAAGACAGGCATTCATTTGATGGGGATTTATTGAGTTTCTTCTATGTATAGACATATGTGTGTGTTAGTCGCTCAGTCATGTCCGACTCTTTGTGACTCCATGGACTGTAGCCCACCAGGCTCTTCCGTCCATGGGATTCTCCAGGCAAGAATACTGGAGTGGGTTGACATTTCTTTCTCCAGAAGATCTTCCTGACCCAGGGATCAAACCCAGGTCTCCTGCATTGCAGGCAGATTCTTTACTGTCTGAGCCACCAGGGAAGACCCATATGTATAAACATACTTTATACTGTTCTGAACCTGAAAGAGTATAGGTGTTTGGTGCAGGAAGTGGAGAGCTTCAGTGCCTGGCTTTGGGTTTGAACCTGTACACTTCACTTACTAGGTGACTTTGTAGCAACTCCTGAACCTTTCTGGGGCTCCATTCTCTCATCTGTAAAATGGGTATGATAATAGTCCCTACCTCTGAGGATTGCTGTGAGGATTAAAGATGGGCTTAGAATGGGAGTTTAACAAGGATTAAGTGTTATTTGCAAAAGTTCCTGCAGTCGAGAGTCATAGGAGCTGCTTTGAGAAACCACACACACACTCATACACACGCATACACTATCACCACACGAGTGGGCAGCCCAGAGAGGACAGGTTACAGGAGAGACACAAATAGGCATTCATTGCCTGTTGGAAGCTCTTTGAACCTCAGGCCAGGGCCCATTTCTGCAAAAAATTCTCTCTGGGACTGTGGTGCCGTGAGCCCCTGGATTTTTTTTTATATGGAAGTAAAATCCACATAACATGTAATTAACCATTTTTTTTTGGCCATGTTGTGCGACCTGTGGGATCTTAGTTCCCTGACCAGCAATCAAACCCGTGCCCTCTGCATTGGGAGTTCAGAGTCTTAACCACCAGCAAAGTTCCTGCAAGTGACCATTCGAAAGTGAACAGTTCAGTGGCATTTAGTACAGTCACCGTGTTGGCTGCCCCCTGCCCCCTGAG
Source organism: Bos indicus x Bos taurus (assembly GCF_003369695.1). Taxonomy (NCBI): domain Eukaryota; kingdom Metazoa; phylum Chordata; class Mammalia; order Artiodactyla; family Bovidae; genus Bos; species Bos indicus x Bos taurus. The sequence continues at coordinate 48,529 of NW_020867659.1, forward strand.
TTCTTTAGAGTTGGTTTCCCCTTTCAACTGGCTGTATCCAGAGGAGGCAGCCCTCATTTGTTTTTGTCAGTCTTCCTGTCACTGTACCATACCTGTCCCCATTCCCACCTGGTTCCTCCCCCTCCATTTTTCCAATGGGCCTGTCTCTCTGCACCCTTCTACCTTTTAGGGAGACAGGAGTAGGTGTCTCTGGCTGACATCTACATTTAGGGAGAGGGAGGGAGTATGTTGACCCACTGGAAAGGTGCCAGCTCTGAAGGGTGGCACCAACAGAGTTCAGGTTGGAGCTGGTAAAGCCACTTTTTGATACGGATGAAAACAGGCACAACCCATTGTCGCTTCGCCCTCCAGTGGCCCCAGGGACAGCAGACAATGCAAAAGGGATTACTACAAACTCTTCAGTCCTGAATATTCATTGGCAGGACTGATGCTGAAGCTGAAATTCCAATACTTTGGCCACCTGATGTGAAGAACTGACTCCTTGGAAAAGACCCTGATGCTGGGAAAGTTTGAAGGCAGGAGGAGAAGGGGACGACAGAGGATGAGATGGTTGGATGGCATCACCGACTCAATGGACATGAGTTTGAGCAAGCTCCGGGTGTTGGTGATGGACAGGGAGGCCTGGGGTGCTGCAGTCCATGGCGTCGCAAAGAGGCAGACATGACTGAGCGACTGAACTGAACTGAACTTCTCTGAACTCCCTTCCATGTCTTTCATCAAGTAGAGTTGGGAGAGCACTAGGGGACTCCTCAGGGTTTGGTACAGCAAATGATTAAATAAAGGCGGTTGAAGTCTTTTAAAGATGGCTCTGGCCTAGTCCATTTCCCTAAAATCACAGCCTATCTATCACAGAGGTTGTCAAGCACATTAACTTGACATGATATGGCTGACAATGCCTTGCATGGTGTCAGTGCTGGCCTCACAGCACACGCTCAAAGGGTGATGACTCTTTTTGTGACTTGTTTTTCTTGGAGGGAAGGCAGAATGCAAAAGGAAGAGGGAGGTAGCAGCCAGGGGCAGGCAGTTTGGGCTGTTGGTCCTCCTGGACCACAAGGTTTGCCAATTCCCCCCTTTCCTTGAAATGAAGGTGTGACTTTGAAACTCAGTTGCTTCCTTTTTAAAGAATTAATTAATTTATTGTAATTGGAGGATAATTACTTTACAGTACTGTGAAGATTGTTGTAGATATGAATCACCCATGGGTGCACATGTGTCTCCCCACCCTGAACCCCCCTCCCACATCCCTCCCCATCCTATCCCTGTGGGTTGTCCTGGAGCACCAGCTTTGAGTGCCCTACTTCATGCATCAAACTTGCACTGGTCATCTGTTTTACATGTGGTAATATACATGTTTCACTGCTATACTCTCAAATCATCCCACCCTTGCCTTTTCCCACATAGCCCCAAAGTCTGTTCTTTACATCTGTGTCTCCTTTGCTGTCCTGCCTGTAGGATCGTTGTTACCTTATTTCTAAATTCCATATATATGGGTTAATATACACTATTTGGGAGAAGGCAATGGTGCCTCACTCCAGTACTCTTGCCTGGAAAATCCCATGGACGGAGGAGCCTGGTGGGCTGCACTCCATGGGGTCGCTAAGAGTCGGACACGACTGAGCGACTTCACTTTCACCTTTCACTTTCATGCATTGGAGAAGGAAATGGCAACCCACTCCAGTGTTCTTGCCTGGAGAATCCCAGGGACGGGGGAGCCTGGTGGGCTGCCGTCTATGGGGTCACACAGAGTCAGACACGACTGAAGCGACTTAGCAGCAGCAGCAGCAGCAGCAGCATACAGTATTTGTCTTTTTCTTTCTAACTTAATTCACTCTGTATGATAGGCTCCACTTTCATCCACCTCATTAGATCAGTTGCTTCCTTTTAAAATTTGTTTATTTCAGTGCTTCAGGTCTTAGTTTCTGCACATAGGATCTTCTATCTTCATTGTGGCATTTGAGCTCTTTAGATGCAGCATTTGAATGCTTAGTCGTGGCATGTGGGATCTAGTTCCCTGACCCCCTGGCCCTCTGCATTGGGAGTGTGGGAGTCTTAGCCGCTGGAGCACCAGGGTAGTCGCCCCAAACACAGTTGCTTCTTATTCACTCCGGAACAGTTTATGCACCAGGCTGTGTCTGACTTTCCATGTAGCTTATTTCTGTTTCCCAGGAATGTTGGCAAGGGGATGAAGCCTAGTTAAAGCTCTCCCCACTCCCTCACCCTTCACCTTTCACCTCTCCTGATATACAAATGCTTCAGCAGCAAAGGAGGCAAGACTCTCCAAGCAAGAAATAACTTCTCTTGTCCCTAACTGTAGACATGAACGACAGGGGAGAAGAGAAGCCGGGGATGCAGTGGAGGGGAGAGGAGTCCTCTAAGACCCATGGAAAGTTTTATTTTTTCTTAATAGGAATTGAATTCAACGTTTTCAGAAATTATAAACGTTCCACACCTTCAGTGCAACCAGTGAAACAATACACAGGCATATGAAGCAAAATAAGCAATGTGCTCCCCTCTCCTTTTCCTCTCTACAGAATAAGCAATAGTAACAGCCTGCGTCTGAATCCTCCCTCTGCCTTCCTGTGCACATGCGAAGGTATGCAGGCACAGAGCCTGTGGTTGGAGATTTTGGTGTTTGTACTAGAATGGGATCATGAGATACACATTGCTCTGCAGCCTGGTTTATGCACTTAAGTACATCACATATATGTGTTAGTATGTGATATTTTTCTCTTTCTGACTTATACTCTGTATGATGGGCTCTGGTTCCACCCATGTCTCTACAAATGACCCAATTTCATTCCTCTTTATGGTTGAGTAATATTCCATTACACCACATTTTTATCCATTCCTGTGTTGATGGACATTTAGGTTGCTTCTATGTCCTGGCTATTGTAAATAGTGCTGCAGTGAATATCGGGGTGTATGTGTCTTTTGGAATTAGGGTTGTCTCAGGGTATATATGCCTAGTAGTGAGATTGCCGGGCCATATGGTAGTTCTGTTTTTAGTGGAATCCAGGAAAATGGTACAGATGAACCTATTTGCAGGGCAGGAAGAGAGATGTGGATATAGAGGACGGATGTGTGTACATGGGGGAGGAGGGGAGGGTGGAACAAATTGGGAGAGTAGGATTGACACATATGCACACACATAGACACTGCCATTTGTGAAATAGGCAGCTAGTGGGAACCTCCTATATAGTTCAGGGGGCTCAGCGCAGTGCTCTGTGATGACTTTGATGGGTAGGATGGGGGCTGGAGGGAGGTCCAAGAGGGAGGGGATATATGTATGCATATAGCTGATTCACTTTGTTGTACAGCAGAAATGAATACAACGTTGTAAAACAACTAGACCCCAATAAAAACAAACAACAATGACCAAAAAAAAAAAAAAAATGAGTACATCACAGACCTTCCAGCATACCAGTAGTCATAGATCTGGCTCATCTCTTCAAATAGCTACATAATACTCCATAACATGATTCTACTAGGATTTATTCAGCCATTTGTCTACTGAGGAGGGCTCAAGTTGTCTAGAACTTTGTGGTCATTCCTGTGAAAAAGGTCACAATCCCCACTCATCTCAGCATATTTACCAAGGCTGGTTAAGAAGATTGCTGGGTTTCAGAGGGCTTTAATTTACCTATGGCAAGATTGCTTGGCTGGTTTTCATAAACAGAATTCTGATTCTCTCCTTTTATTATCAAAAATTTTATTGTTCATCTGTTAAGCGGATCTCACTTGCCTTCTCAGTAATCCATGTATTGCCCCATAGTAGAGGGTGTGAACTGAAAAGGACTTTTGTAAGGAATGGACATCCAAAGATAGCATCTTCTTTCCTGTGTGATCCCAGGAAGAGGTGGATTACAATTTATCCAACTGGACCACATCTTCCTGATTCCTTCCTTCACTGATCTAGTCCAGTTATTCTCCTGCCTTTTCTAGCCATGAGCATTCTAGGCGCAACCTTGATAAGCAAAGAGAAACTACATTTTGTTGGGAGCAAACACATTCTGGCTTCTCCCCCAGGTAAAGATTCCTTTGCAAGACAATGCAAAAGGGCTAGAGTGGCCACACTAGGAAGATGAGCACAAATTACAGAAAATGATGAATATCAATCTGCTTAGCTGGTTTCTTTTGCAAAACTATCGTTGAACAGTGCCTTTAAAAATCAAGGACATGGTGGGGACATGGGTGTCCACTGTAAAGTTCTTCCAAACTTGTATAACAAAGTGTGAAAATATTGATATGTGGTTTGAGTTACAAAAATTCTGGTCACATACCATTATCTGGGCATATAAGATCCATATCAAAATACTTTACTGTGTATATACTTGATGCTTTTTAAAGCACTTTAAAACTCAAATTCCACTCTTACAGCAGCCTTGTGTGTCAGAAATCACTCTCACTGGACAACAGAGAGAATGAGGCCTGGAGAAGTAAATGATTTGTCCAAAGTCTCATATATAATTGGCTTCCCTGGTGGCTCAGTGGTAAAGAATTTTCCTGTGATGCACAAGATGCAGGTTCAATCCCTGGGTCAGGAAGATCCCCTAGAAAAGGAAATGGCAACCCACTCTAGGATTCTTGCCTGGGAAATCCCATGGAGAGAGGAACCGGGCAGATTGTAGCACACTGGGTCACCAAAGAGCTGGACACAACTTACTGACTAAACAACAACACCGTATACATGATTGGCAACAGTGTGAAGCTTTGACTATGGGATCCTGAATCCAGTGTTCATTTCACTTGTAGGAAAGGGGTATAAAATGATATCTTCATTCCATTTTTCATTAGGCCTCTGTTTGAGTCTCATTTGGCTTAACCCAATTTCTCTTAGTCTAGGCATACAGATCTATGCTTCTTTCCATGACTGACTGAACACTGATGGAGCAGCAGTAATGTACTAGGTGTTCCAGAGACTGTAGAATTAGATCTGGCTGCTGCCCTATAGCTCCCAATCTCAGTTTGTTGAAGCCAATCTAAAATAGTTCTTGCTCTGAATAGACAGTAGAGGTTTATAGGAACATGTCTCCTCTCTAAGCTTGTTTCTCACCAGTATGGACTCCTAAGGGAATCTCTTGTCAGACAGGAATATCTGGTAACTGGTGTTTGAGTAGTCCTGAAAAATCACCCTCATTTTGCCCAATTCAGTCTTTTTTTTTTTTTTTTTTAGTTTTCTTTTTTTTTTTTCTAATTTTATTTTATTTTTAAACTTTACATAATTGTATTAGTTTTGTCAAATATCATAATGAATCCGCCACAGGTATACATGTGTTCCCCATCCCGAACCCTCCTCCCTCCTCCCTCCCCATACCATCCCTCTGGGCCGTCCAGTGCACCAGCCCCAAGCATCCAGCATCGTGCATCGAACCTGGACTGGCAACTCGTTTCCTACATGATATTTTACATGTTTCAATGCCATTCTCCCAAATCTTCCCACCCTCTCCCTCTCCCACAGAGTCCATAAGACTGTTCTATACATCAGTGTCTCTTTTGCTGTCTCGTATACAGAGTTATTGTTACCATCTTTCTAAATTCCATATATATGCGTTAGTATACTGTATTGATGTTTTTCCTTCTGGCTTACTTCACTCTGTATAATAGGCTCCAGTTTCATCCACCTCATTAGAACTGATTCAAATGTATTCTTTTTAATGGCTGAGTAATAATCCATTGTGTATATGTACCACGGCTTTCTTATCCATTCATCTGCTGATGGACATCTAGGTTGCTTCCATGTCCTGGCTATTATAAACAGTGCTGCGATGAACATTGGGGTACACGTGTCTCTTTCCCTTCTGGTTTCCTCAGTGTGTATGCCTAGCAGTGGGATTGCTGGATCATAAGGCAGTTCTATTTCCAGTTTTTTAAGGAATCTCCACACTGTTCTCCATAGTGGCTGTACTAGGTTGCATTCCCACCAACAGTGTAAGAGGGTTCCCTTTTCTCCACACCCTCTCCAGCATTTATTATTTGTAGACTTTTGGATCGCAGCCATTCTGACTGGTGTGAAATGGTACCTCATAGTGGTTTTGATTTGCATTTCTCTGATAATGAGTGATGTTGAGCATCTTTTCATGTGTTTGTTAGCCATCTGTATGTCTTCTTTGGAGAAATGTCTATTTAGTTCTTTGGCCCATTTTTTGATTGGGTCGTTTATTTTTCTGGAGTTGAGCTGTAGGAGTTGCTTGTATATTTTTGAGATTAGTTGTTTGTCGGTTGCTTCATTTGCTATTATTTTCTCCCATTCTGAAGGCTGTCTTTTCACCTTGCTAATAGTTTCCTTTGATGTGCAGAAGCTTTTAAGGTTAATTAGGTCCCATTTGTTTATTTTTGCTTTTATTTCCAATATTCTGGGAGGTGGGTCATAGAGGATCCTGCTGTGATGTATGTCGGAGAGTGTTTTGCCTATGTTCTCCTCTAGGAGTTTTATAGTTTCTGGTCTTACGTTTAGATCTTTAATCCATTTTGAGTTTATTTTTGTGTATGGTGTTAGAAAGTGGTCCAGTTTCATTCTTTTACAAGTGGTTGACCAGATTTCCCAGCACCACTTGTTAAAGAGATTGTCTTTAATCCATTGTATATTCTTGCCTCCTTTGTCAAAGATAAGGTGTCCATATGTGCGTGGATTTATCTCTGGGCTTTCTATTTTATTCCATTGATCAATATTTCTGTCTTTGTGCCAGTACCATACTGTCTTGATAACTGTGGCTTTGTAGTAGAGCCTGAAGTCAGGTAGGTTGATTCCTCCAGTTCCATTCTTCTTTCTCAAGATCGCTTTGGCTATTCGAGGTTTTTTGTATTTCCATACAAATTGTGAAATTATTTGTTCTAGCTCTGTGAAGAATACTGTTGGTAGCTTGATAGGGATTGCGTTGAATCTATAAATTGCTTTGGGTAGTATACTCATTTTCACTATATTGATTCTTCCAATCCATGAACATGGTATATTTCTCCATCTATTAGTGTCCTCTTTGATTTCTTTCACCAGTGTTTTATAGTTTTCTATATATAGGTCTTTAGTTTCTTTAGGTAGATATATTCCTAAGTATTTTATTCTTTCCGTTGCAATGGTGAATGGAATTGTTTCCTTAATTTCTCTTTCTGTTTTCTCATTATTAGTGTATAGGAATGCAAGGGATTTCTGTGTGTTGATTTTATATCCTGCAACTTTACTATAGTCATTGATTATTTCTAGTAATTTTCTGGTGGAATCTTTAGGGTTTTCTATGTAGAGGATCATGTCATCTGCAAATAGTGAGAGTTTTACTTCTTCTTTTCCAATTTGGATTCCTTTTATTTCTTTTTCTGCTCTGATTGCTGTGGCCAAAACTTCCAAAACTATGTTGAATAGTAATGGTGAAAGTGGGCACCCTTGTCTTGTTCCTGACTTTAGAGGAAATGCTTTCAATTTTTCACCATTGAGGATAATGTTTGCTGTGGGTTTGTCATATATAGCTTTTATTATGTTGAGGTATGTTCCTTCTATTCCTGCTTTCTGGAGAGTTTTTATCATAAATGGATGTTGAATTTTGTCAAAGGCTTTCTCTGCATCTATTGAGATAATCATATGGTTTTTATTTTTCAATTTGTTAATGTGGTGTATTACATTGATTGATTTGCGGATATTGAAGAATCCTTGCATCCCTGGGATAAAGCCCACTTGATCATGGTGTATGATCTTTTTAATGTGTTGCTGGATTCTGATTGCTAGAATTTTGTTAAGGATTTTTGCATCTATGTTCATCAGTGATATTGGCCTGTAGTTTTCTTTTTTTGTGGCATCTTTGTCAGGTTTTGGTATTAGGGTGATGGTGGCCTCATAGAATGAGTTTGGAAGTTTACCTTCCTCTGCAATTTTCTGGAAGAGTTTGAGCAGGATAGGTGTGAGCTCTTCTCTAAATTTTTGGTAGAATTCAGCTGTGAAGCCATCTGGACCAGGGCTTTTGTTTGCTGGAAGATTTTTGATTACAGTTTCAATTTCCATGCTTGTGATGGGTCTGTTAAGATTTTCTATTTCTTCCTGGTCCAATTTTGGAAAGTTGTACTTTTCTAAGAATTTGTCCATTTCTTCCACGTTGTCCATTTTATTGGCATATAATTGTTGATAGTAGTCTCTTATGATCCTTTGTATTTCTGTGTTGTCTGTTGTGATCTCTCCATTTTCGTTTCTAATTTTGTTGATTTGATTTTTCTCCCTTTGTTTCTTGATGAGTCTGGCTAATGGTTTGTCAATTTTATTTATCCTTTCAAAGAACCAGCTTTTGGTTTTGTTGATTTTTGCTATGGTCTCTTTTGTTTCTTTTGCATTTATTTCTGCTCTAATTTTTAAGATTTCTTTCCTTCTACTAACCCTGGGGTTCTTCATTTATTCCTTTTCTAGTTGCTTTAGGTGTAGAGTTAGGTTATTTATTTGACTTGTTTCTTGTTTCTTGAGGTGTGCCTGTATTGCTATGAACTTTCCCCTTAGGACTGCTTTTACCGTGTCCCACAGGTTTTGGGTTGTTGTGTTTTCATTTTCATTCGTTTCTATGCAAATTTTGATTTCTTTTTTGATTTCTTCTGTGATTTGTTGGTTATTCAGCAGTGTGTTGTTCAGCCTCCATATGTTGGAATTTTTAATAGTTTTTCTCCTGTAATTGAGATCTAATCTTACTGCATTGTGGTCAGAAAAAATGCTTGGAATGATTTCTATTTTTTTGAATTTACCAAGGCTATCTTTATGGCCCAGGATGTGATCTATCCTGGAGAAGGTTCCATGTGCGCTTGAGAAAAAGGTGAAATTCATTGTTTTGGGATGAAATGTCCTATAGATATCAATTAGGTCTAACGGGTCTATTGTATCGTTTAAGGTTTGTGTTTCCTTGTTAATTTTCTGTTTAGTTGATCTATCCATAGGTGTAAGTGGGGTATTAAAGTCTCCCACTATTATTGTGTTATTATTAATTTCTCCTTTCATACTTGTTAGCATTTGTCTTACGTACTGTGGTGCTCCCGTGTTGGGTGCATATATATTTATAATTGTTATATCTTCTTCTTGGATTGATCCTTTGATCATTATGTAGTGACCTTCTTTGTCTCTTTTCACAGCCTTTGTTTTAAAGTCTATTTTATCTGATATAAGTATTGCTACTCCTGCTTTCTTTTGGTCCCTATTTGCATGGAAAATCTTTTTCCAGCCCTTCACTTTCAGTCTGTATGTGTCCCCTGTTTTGAGGTGGGTCTCTTGTAGACAACATATGTAGGGGTCTTGTTTTTGTATCCATTCAGCCAGTCTTTGTCTTTTGGTTGGGGCATTCAACCCATTTACGTTTAAGGTAATTACTGATAAGTATGATCCCGTTGCCATTTACTTTATTGTTTTGGGTTCGAGTTTATACACCGTTTTTGTGTTTCCTGTCTAGAGAATATCCTTTAGTATTTGTTGGAGAGCTGGTTTGGTGGTGCAGAATTCTCTCAGCTTTTGCTTGTCTGAAAAGCTTTTGATTTCTCCTTCATACTTGAATGAGATCCTTGCTGGGTACAATAATCTGGGCTGTAGGTTATTTTCTTTCATCATTTTAAGTATGTCTTGCCATTCCCTCCTGGCTTGAAGAGTTTCTATTGAAAGATCAGCTGTTTTCCGTATGGGAATTCCCTTGTGTGTTATTTGTTGTTTTTCCCTTGCTGCTTTTAATATTTGTTCTTTGTGTTTGATCTTTGTTAATTTGATTAATATGTGTCTCGGGGTGTTTCGCCTTGGGTTTATCCTGTTTGGGACTCTCTGGGTTTCTTGGACTTGGGTGATTATTTCCTTCCCCATTTTAGGGAAGTTTTCCACTATTATCTCCTCAAGTATTTTCTCATGGTCTTTCTTTTTGTCTTCTTCTTCTGGAACCCCTATGATTCGAATGTTGTAGCGTTTAATATTGTCCTGGAGGTCTCTGAGATTGTCCTCATTTCTTTTAATTCGTTTTTCTTTTATCCTCTCTGATTCATTTATTTCTACCATTCTATCTTCTAATTCACTAATCCTGTCTTCTGCCTCTGTTATTCTACTATTTGTTGCCTCCAGAGTGTTTTTAATTTCACTTATTGCATTATTCATTATATATTGACTCTTTTTTATTTCTTCTAGGTCCTTGTTAAACCTTTCTTGCATCTTCTCAATCCTTGTCTCCAGGCTATTTATCTGTGATTCCATTTTAGTTTCAAGATTTTGGATCAATTTCACTATCATTATTCGGAATTCTTTATCAGGTAGATTCCCTATCTCTTCCTCTTTTGTTTGGTTTGCTGGGCATTTATCCTGTTCTTTTATCTGCTGAGTATTCCTCTGTCTCTTCATCTTGTTTAAATTGCTGAGTTTGGGGTGTCCTTTCTGTATTCTGGCAGTTTGTGGTGTTCTCTTTATTGTGGCGTTTCCTCACTGTGTGCGGGTTTGTACAGGTGGCTTGTCAAGGTTTCCTGGTTAGGGAAGCTTGTGTCGGTGTTCTGGTGGGTGGAGCTGTATTTCTTCTCTCTGGAGTGCAATGAAATGTCCAGTAATGATTTATGAGATGTCTATAGTTTTGGGGTGACTTTGGGCAGCCTGTATCTTGAAGCTCAGGGCTGTGTTCCTTTGTTGCTAGAGAATTTGTTTGGTATGTCTTGCCCTGGAATTTATTGGCCCTTGTGTGGTGCTTGGTTTCAGTGTCGGTATGGATGCATTTGATGAGCTCCCGTCAATTAATGTTCCTTGGAGTCAGGAGTTCCCTGGAGTCAGGGTTTGGACTTAAGTCTCTTGCTTCCAGTTATCGGTCTTATTTTTACAGTAGTTTCAAAACTTCTCCTTCTATACAGCACCATTGATAAAACATCTACATTAAAGATGAAAAGTTTCTCTACAGTGAGGGTCACTCAGAGAGGTTCACAGGGTTACATGGAGAAGAGAAGAGGGAGGAGGGAGTTAGAGGTGACCCAAATGAGATGAGGTGAATCAATAGTGGAGAGAGTGGGCTAGCCAGTAGTCACTTCCTTATGTGCACTCCACAACTGGACCACTCAGAGATGTTCACGGGGTTATACAGAGAAGAGAAGAAGGAGGAAGGTAACAGAGGTGGCCAGAAGGATAAAAGGGGGGAATGAAAAGGAGGGAGACAGATCCAGCCAGTAATCAGTTCCCTAAGTGTTCTCCACCGTCTGGAACACACAGAATTTCACAGAGTTGGGTAGAGTAGAGAGGGGTTAGGGAGGAGACACAGGCGACCTGGTGGAGAAAAAGGAGAGTCCAAAGGGAGAGAGAGCAGTCAAGCCAGTAATCTCACTCCCTAGTGAAAAATGGGTCCTGAAGATTGGGTCCTTAAAGGTACAAAATTGGTAACAAATACATAAAAGCAAAAATTAAAAATCTAGAGTAGAGTTTGGAATTTCAAAAATATGATGTTAAAGAAAAGAAGAAGGAAAAGAGAGAAAAAAAGAACAAACAAAAACAAACAAGGTCGCGAAAATTATAAAGAAAGTACAGGTACAAAATTGATAACTAATACCAGAAAGCAAAAATTAAAAATCTAGAGTGGAGTTTGGAATTTCAAAAATACGATGTTAAAGAAAAGAAGAAGGAAAAGAAAGAGAGAAAAAACGAACAAACAAAAACAAACAAGGTCGCGAAAATTATAAAGAAAGTACAGGTACAAAATTGATAACTAATACCAGAAAGCAAAAATTAAAAATCTAGAGTAGAGTTTGGAATTTCAAAAATACAATGTTAAAAAAAAAAAAGAAGAAGAAGAAGAAAAATAAAGAGAGAAAACAAACAAACAAATACAAACAATGTCACAAAAATTATAAAGAAAATACAGGTACAAAATTGATATCAAATACCAAAAAGCACAAATTAAAAATCTAGAGTAAAGTTTGGAATTTCAGATATACAATGTTATATAAAAGAAGAAGAGAAAGAAACAGAGAAGGAAAAAAAAAAAAAGTTAGAAATTATAAAAAAAAAAAAAAAAAAACAAAACTATAGGTACAAAATTGATAACATATACCAAAAAGTGAAAATTAAAAATCTAGAGTAGAGTTTGGAATTTCAAAAATACAATGTTAAAGAAAAGAAGAAAACAAAAACAAACAAAAAACAAGGTCAAAAAATTATAAAATATATATATATGAAGTTTGCTGAAGAAGAAAAAAATGGGGTCTTTTTTTTTTTTTTTTGCAAAGTAATAGGTTATAAAAGTGAAATTTAAAGGAACAATAGAGGACTTAAAAAAATTTTTTTTTAATTAAAAAAAAAAAGGAAAGAATGATCGTAAAAATAATAAAAATATATCTAGGACTTTTTTGGGTTTTTTTTGTGGGTGTTGTGGGTTCAGTTCATTTTTGGCTGGTTCCTTGGTCAGATTTATATTTCTCAAGATCTATAGGCCCCTTCCTATGTAGTCCGTAGTAACCACAGGGTTTTGATCTATTGCCTGTAGCTTCCAAGGCGTTTCCCTCTGTTATATCTTCTTCTGTTTGCTAGTCTCTTCAGTATCTGGTTTCCGCCCTGACACAAAGGGCACGGTGGAGGACACTTTTTTTTCTTTTTTTTTTTTTTTTTAGGCTTACTTGTTCAGTCGCGCTGTGGGGAGGGAGGGAGGGAGCGATGCTGCAAACAAATGACACTGGCGTGGGCTCGCAGTGCCTCAGCCACCCTGGGTCTGCCCCTGCTCACGGCGCGTGTAGCCTCCCTGTCCACACTGCTCGGACTCTAGGTTGTTCCGCCGGGAACAATCTGAGGCTGGCCCTGGGCTGCATGCACCTCCCAGGTCCAAGCCGCTCAGGTTCAGGCACTCGGGTAGTCCTCAGAGGCGCAGACTCAGTTGGGCCTGCGTTTTGTGCTCTTCCCAGGTCCGAGCAGCTCAGGTGATGAGGTGTTTGGCGAGCGCCAATGCTGCGACTTATCGCCTCCCCGCCACTCGGTTATCTGGGTGTTAAAACCAGCGCACCTTCTCAGGCAGATGTTGACCGTCCAGACCCCCAAGAAGTTTTAGTTAGCAAAGAAGCCTGCTTACAGTTTTATAGATAATGTCTCTCTGGGGCTGCGATTGCCCCCTTCCGGCTCTGGCTGCCTGTCACCGGAGGGGGAAGATCTGCAGCCGGCTATCTCTGTTCAGTCCTTTGTTCCGTGCGCGGGCCTGGCGGTCTTAGGTTAGGGCTGGCTTTTCGCGTGGTAAATATCCCACAGTCTGGTTTGCTAGCCCAAATTATTTCGCTGAGATAGCGCTCAGGGTATTCAGGCCAGATTCTTACTCTCAGTGATGCAGCCCACGCCGCGCCTCCCTGCTCAGCCCCGGCTTGCTAATGGCGGATGCAGGCGTCTGCGCTGCTTCTCCGCTGGGGGAGTTACCGTAGGGCTCACAATCTGCGAGTTTTAATTGTTTATTTATTTTTTCTCCCTGTTTTGTTGCCCTCTGTGCTTCCAAAGCTCGGCACAGATTCGGCAGTGAGAAGGTTTCCTGGTGTTTGGAAACTTCTCTCTTTTTAAGATTCCCTTCCCGGGACGGAACTCCGTCCCTCCCTCTTTTGTCTCTTTTTTTTTGTTTTTAATATTTTTTCCTACCTCCTTTCGAAGAGTTGGGTTGCTTTTCTGGGTGCCTGATGTCCTCTGCCGGCATTCAGAAGTTGTTTTGTGGAATTTACTCGACGTTTAAATGCTCTTTTTCCCCAATTCAGTCTTAAAGATAGATGAATATGTCCGTTTGTTTTCCAGAAAAACAAATAGAGGCTAGTTTTCTCTTCTGAGGGGTCAGAAGTACATCTCACCTAAAATGTTATAGTCTGAAGCACATTGGAATGGTCTCTTTGATCCCAAATATTTTCTTTATCAGCGAAAATATCCCTTTTAGAGATATTACTCCTTTCTGACTGGGCTTCCCTCGTGGCTCAGTTGGTAAAGAATCTGCCTGCAATGCAAGAGGCCTGGGTTCGATCCCCGAGTAGGGAAGATCCCCTGGAAAAGGAAATGGCAACCCACTCCAGTATTCTTGCCTGGAGAATTCCATGGAGAGAACAACCAGGCAGGTTATAGTTCATGCGGTCGCAAAGAGTCGGACACGACTGTGTGACTTACACTTTCATAGATACTATTTCTTTCCTTTAGGGGCTTCCTATAGCTCAGACAGTAAAGAATCTGCCTGCAATGCAGGAGACCCAGGTTTGATCCCTGGGTCAGGAAGACCCTCTGGAGAAGGAAACGGCAATCCACTCCAGTATTCTTGCCTGGAAAATCCTATGGAGAGAGGAGCCTGGTGGGCTACAGCCCATGGGGTCACAAAGAGTGGGACACGACTGAATGACTAACACTACTCCTCCTCCTCCTTTCTGACTCTCACATCCTGTTAGTTAGCATACTATATTAACCATGCTCTGTGAATATCTTTTGCAATGTTGTGGACATCTATCCCTTTTCTAATCATTCCCACTGCCCCTGGCCTGATCAACTTCAACAGTTACCACAAGGTCCCAACAGGTCCCTCTACTTATTATTGATATCCTGTGGTTCACCCTGCATTCTACCAGCAGGATTCTATTTCTAAAACACCATTCTGGTTATGTCATACCCTTGGTCAAAAACCGTAGCTCGCTTTCCATTGCCTGGAGTTGTAGTTTTCAAAGTCTATTTGTTCATTCGTTCATTCTTTGGTTTCCAGTTACCAGGGGATGCTTTTTTCATGCAAAATACTAGGTATCTGAAACCTCCAAGTGAAAAGCAGATAAAAAAAAGTGACATGCTCCAAAAAAAGGAGCTGTGCTTTAGTTGAAGCGAGGAGGGAGGACACAGAGCCTCCTTTTTTCCCTTGGCCTCAGGGAACACAGTGTGGAGATCACTGACTTACTCCTGAGATTCAAAGGGCTTAACTTGGTATTCAAGAATGCACTACCCCGGCCCTAACATGCATCTCCTGTTGGGCTTCCAACTTTCTCCCAAAGGAATTTGCTTCAGCAGTTTGGTCTCCACACAGCTGGAGCTTTCTCCACATTTTTTTTTTAACAAAAACTTTCTCTTTTTTTTAAAGCCACCCTTTAAAAAATATTTATTTAGTTTTGGCTGTGCTGGATCTCCGTTGCTGTGTGTGGGCTTTCTCTAGTTGCAGTGAGTAGGGGCGACTCTCCAGTGGCGATGCTCTGACTTCGCATTGTGGTAGCTTCTTGTGTCGCAGAACAGGGACTCTGGGCACCCAGGCTTCAGTAGTTGTGGCCCATAGGCTCAGGAGTTGCAGCTTGTGGGCTTAGTTGCCAGGAGGCATGTAGAATCTCTCCAGACCAGGGATCAAACTGGGGTCCCTTGCATTGAAAAGTGGATTCTTTACTACTAGACCACCAGGGAAGCCCAGCATTCCCCACTTTTTACCTTTTCCTGACATATGCATTGCTGTTCTCTCTTCCTTCATTGCACTCACCCTTCAAGGACAAGCTACTTCAAGAAAGCTTCTCTGACTACCTTGCTTCACAGACTACTCGATTCTCAGGGCTATGATGACTTTATCTTCCAAATAACAACCAAAAAAATGGAGACAGAAGCTGTTCAGCGAAGAGATTGCCACAGAGACTGTTTTTATGTTCTCCTTCTAGCTAAAGAAGTCTCATGGTGTGAACTGTGAGGCCAAGGTTCCATGAGTTTGTGTCCCAGCCCTGCTACTTGTTAGCCATGTGACTCTAATTACTGTGCTTCAGGTCTCTTATCTGTAAAATGAGGACAATAATAGTACTCATCTCAAAGATTTATGTGAAGATTAAATTGTGTCAAGCTCTTAGAACACTGTTTGGCACTTAGTAAGCAGCTGATTGGAGAAGGAAATGGAACCCACTCCAATGTTCTTGCTTGGGAAATCCCATGGACAGAGGAGCCTGGTGGGCTACAGTCCATGGGGTCGCAGAGTCGGATACGGCTTAGCCACTAAACCACCACCACATGCAGTTGATAAAAGTTACCTATTATTAGGATAGCTCAGACATGAGGTCATGAAAGTCTGAGCTAAGGCAGAGGCCGTGGGGTGTCTATCAAGGGCAGAATTGTTGGGAGATCTAAAGGTAGGGAATTGTGGAGAGAGTAAGATAAAGAGAGGGCTTCCCCAGTGGCTCAGTGGTAAAGAATTCACCTGCAGTGCAGGAGTTGAAGGAGATGCAGGTTTGATCCCTGGGTTGGGAAGATCCCCTGGAGGAAGGTACGGCAACCCATTCCAGTATTCTGGCCTGAAAAATTCCATGGACAGAGGAGCCTGGTAGGCCACAGTCCTCGGGGTCACTAAGAGTCAGACACTACTGAGGCGACTTCTCATGCATGGCAAGCAAGATAAAAAGACTAGTACACAACCAATGAAGGGTGAAACGGGTTGCTCTGTCATCAGAGGAAGGAAGTGCCCTGATAGGTGGTTCTTGCCCAGGCTGCTATCAGCAAGGCTGTATTCTCATGGAGCATGTGCTCAATAAGAGAACGATAACTATCGTATTCCAATGCATATATATGGAATCTAGAAAAATGGTACTGAAGAATTCATTTACAGGGCAGCAATGGAGAAACAGACATAGAAAACAGACTCATGGACATGGGGAGAGGGGAGGAGAGGGTGAGAGGTATGGAAAGAGTAACATGGAAACTTACATTACCATCTGTAAAATAGATAGCCAATGGGAATTTGCTGTATGACTCAGGAAACTCAAACAGGGGCTCTGGATCGACATAGAGGGGTGGGATGGGGAGAGAGTTGGCAGGGAGGTTCAAAAGGGAGGGGACATATGTATACCTATGGCTGATTCATGTTGAGGTTTGACAGAAAACAACAAAATTCTGTAAAGCAATTATTCTTCAATTAAAAAATAATGAAATTGATCAACCGTAAGTACCTTAGCAAAATTCTATTTTTCAGTTAACTGGAAGCTAAGAGTATAGCCATTTGGAATTGGGCCCTAAGACAGAAGGTGTTGGGAGAGGTGAAAAGAGAGCACAGGGCACTGTCAGGAAGAGGCGGCTACATGGGAGCAGGTGGGAGCATTGTGCCAGATAGCATAAACTGTCTAAAATGTTAGCTGGTAGGATTAAAAGTGCACTAGCTGCCTGGGGCAGGAAGAGACAGTCCCAGAATAACTGAATGGAGACATGGAAAATCCCAAAGACAAATTTTGATAGCTTGCCTACTTCAAATAGAGAAGGAAATGGCAACCCACTCCAGTATTCTTGCCTGGAGAATCCCAGGGACAGAGGAGCCTAGTGGGCTGCTGTCTATGGGGTCACACAGAGTCAGACACGACTGAAGTGACTTAGCTACTTCAAAACATGCGTGTGTCCTAGAGTGTACATGGAGAGATCACAAGGTCCAAATTGTTTTGTTCAAGTATAATTGGGTTAACAATATTATGTTAGTTTCAAGTGTACATCATAGTGATTGGATACTTTCATACATTGCAAAATGATCACCACAGTAAGTCTAGTTACCATCTGTCACCCTACAAAGTTATTACAGCATTATTGACTATATTCCTTATGCTGTACATCCCTATGACTTATTTTAGAAGTGGAAATTTGTGCCTCTTAATCATGCTCACCAATTTGACTCATCCCACTCCCCACCCCCAATCCCTTCTCCTCTGGCAACCACCACTGTGTTCTTTGTATCTCTGACACCATTTCTGTTTCTGCTATTTTTTAAATTTTTAAAAAACAAGTTGTTTTAATTTGCTTATTTATTTATTTTGGCCACGCCTCTCAGCTTGTGGGATCTTAGTTTCCCAACCAGGGACTGAACCCCAGCCCTCGGCGGTGAAAGTGCAGAGTCCTAACCAGTGGACCACCAGGGGATTTTCTGTTTTTGTTATTTTCATTCATTTGTTTTATTAGATCCCACAGGTAACTGAAACCAAACAGTATTTTTCGTTCTCTGTCTGACTTATTTCACTTAGCATAATACCCTATAGGTCCATCTATATTGTTGCAAATGGGAAGATTTCATTCTTTTTATGGCTGAGTAAAATTCCATTGTATATGTGTACATATTTATCCATTTATTTATCATTGGCCACAAATTTCTGCCATATCTTGGCTGTTGTGAATGATGATGCAATGAACATAAGGGTGCATTTATCTTTTCAAATTAGTGTTTTTGTTTTCTTTGGAAAAACACCCAGAGGTGGAATTGCCAGATTGTATGTTAGTTCTAGTTTTAATTATTTGAGGAATCTCCACAGTGTTTTCCATAGTGGCCACACCAGTTTATATTCCCACCAACAGCACACAAGGATTCCTTTTACTCCACGTTCTCTCTAACTTTTATTATTTGTTGTCTTTTTGCTAATAGCCATGTGACAGATGTGAGGTGATATCCCATTGTGGTTTTCATTTTCATAATAATTAGCGATATTGATCTTTTCTTCATGTGCCTGCTGGCTTTCTGTGTGTCTTCTTTGGAAAAATGTTTATTCAGATCCGTGTGCATCTTTAGATCTGCATTAAGTGCCATATATTCATATATACAGCATACATATGGGTCTTGTGTTTTATATCCACTTAGCCACTCTGTGTCTTTTGATTAGAGCATATAGTCCACTTACATTTAAAGTAATTGTTGATAGGTGTGTACTTATTGCCATTTTGTTCATTGTTTTCTTCCTTTGATCTCTTAAGTTGAGCTTTGATGACTATCTTTAGTGTTATGCTTGGAGGTTTTTCTCTTTTTGTGTGTGTAGCTACTACAGATTTTTGGTTTGTGGTTTCATATATATATATGTATTATTGTTTTAAGTTGATGATCTCTTAAGTTTGGATGAATCCTAACAACCCTGCATTTTCACTCCCTCCCATCTTTAATGTTTGTGACATCACATTTTACATATAATTGTTTTGTGTGTCCCTTTAACTGTTGTGGATATAGGTGATTGTACTACTTTTCTTTTTCAGCCTTTCTACTAGCTTTATAAATGGTTAGTCCACTATTTTTACTCTACATGTGCCTTTACCAATTAAATTTTTCCTTTTATAATTTTTATATTTATAGTTGCGGTCTTTTCTGCTTAGGGAAGTCCCTTTAACATTTCTTGTAAAGCTGGTTTAGTGGTACTGAACTCTTTTAGCTTTTGTTTGTCTGTAAAACTTTTTATCTCTCCTTCAGATCTGAATGGATTCCCTGGTGGCTCAGACCATAAAGAGCCTGTCTGCAATGTGGGAGACCCATGTATCCCTGGATCAGGAAGATCCCCTGGAGAAGGAAATAGCAGTCCCCTCCAGTATTCTTGGGCTTCCCTGGTGGCTCAGAGGTTAAAGCATCTGCCTCCAATGCGGGAGACCCGGGTTCGATCCCTGGGTTGGGAAGATCCCCTGGAGAAGGAAATGGTAACCCACTCTAGTATTCTTGCCTGGAAAATCCCATGGACGGAGAAGCCTGGTAGAAGCCTGGTAGGCTACAGTCCACGGGGTCACAAAGAGTCGGACACGACTGAGCGACTTCACCTTCACCTTCACCAGTATTCTTGCCTGAGAAATCCCATGGACAGAGAAGCCTGGCAGGCTACAGTCCATGGGGTCTCAAAGAGTCGGACACGACTTTCTTTCACAGATCTGAATGATAGCCTTGCCATGTAGAGTATTCTTGGGTTTAGGTTTTTTTCCTTTCATTATTTGGAATATATCATTCCACTCTTTGTGGCCTGCAAAATTTTCCTTAAAAGTCAGCTGAATTCCTTATGGGAATTCCCTTGCACTTGCTTTTCTCTCGTCGCTTTTAAGACTCTCCTTATCATTCATTTTTGCCAATTTAATTATAATGGGTCTAGGTGGGGACCTCTTTGGGTTCATCTTGTTTGGGACTCTCTGTGCTTCCTATACCTCGATATCGTTTCCTTCCCTAGGTTAGGGAAGTTTTCAGCCACTATTTCTTCAAATATGTTCTCTGCCCCTTTGTCTTTTCCTTCTGGTACCCCTATAATGCCAATGCTGGTATGCCTGATGTAATTCTAGAGAGCTCTTAAACTATCCTCATTTCCCTAATTCCTTTTTTTCTGTTCAACTTGGGTGATTTCCTCTACTTTGTCTTACAGTTTGCTGATTCATTCCACTGTATCATCTAGTCTACTGTTGATTCCTTCCAATGAACTTTCAATTTCAGTTATTGTATTTTTCAGGCCCTGTTTGGTTCTTCTTTATATTTTCTAGCTGTTAAACTTCACTGTGTTCTTCAGTTCTTCTCCTGAGTTTGTTGAGCATTTTTATGATCATTACCATGAGTCTTTGTCAGGCAGATTGCCTAGCTCCACTTCATTTTATTCTTCTCCTGAGGTTTTGTCTTGTTCCTGCCTTTGGAACATATTTATCTGTCTCCTCATTTTGCCTAATTTTCTGTGTTTATTTCTAAGGATGAGGTAGGTTGGTTACACTTCCTGTTCTTGGAGAAGTGGGCTTATGCAGGAGACATTTAATCCGGCCCAGCGGCAAACTCCTCTCTGGTCACCAGAGCTATATTCTCTAGGATTGTCCCCTCTGTGGGCTATGTGGGCCCTTCTCTTGTGGCAGAGCTGACTACTGTGGGCACACTTGTAGGTAGGATTGGCCCCCAGTCTGGTTGGCTGCTGCCTGCTGGTGGCCTGGGTCACAGCCTGACTGGTTGCATGGTTCGAAATGTCCCAGGGCTGGTGCCAGCTGGCTGGTGGGCAGGTTGGGTCCTGGGTTGGCTGGCCGTTGTGTCAGGGGGGATCCAGAAGCAGGTGCTGACCTACTAGTGGGTGGGGTCGGGCCCCAAGTTGGCTGATTTGGGGAGCCAGGGGGCCTGGGTCTTGTCCCAGCCTGATGTTGGGCAGGGCTAGGTCCTGGGATCCCTGGCTATGGGGCAGGATGGTGGTCTAAGACTGATGCCAGCCCACTGGTGGGCAGATAAGACCCTGGCACTAATAGGCTAGAAGGAGGACTTGAAAATGGCACTTTCCAGTGTCCTTATGGTAAACAAGCTCCAAAAAGTGGCTGCTATCAGTATTTGTGTCCCTGGGGAGAGTCCCAGTTGCTTTCTGCCTCTCCAGGTCATTCTCTGAGATCAGCAAGCGAATCTGACCCAGGTTCCTTTCAAATTACTGCCTCTGCACTGGGACTTGAAACATGTGAGATATTGTGCAAACTGTTAAAGAGCAGAGTCTCTGTTTTCTACAGCCCTCAGTCTCTCCTGTATGCAAGTTCTGCTGACCTTCAAAGCTGGATGTTCTGGGCACTTGTCCTGCTGGGGCAGAACCCCCAGGCTGGGGTGCCCACTGTGGGGCTTGGACCCCTCACTCCTTGGAGAGAACCTCTGCAATTGTGATTATTCTCCTGTTTGTGAGTCAGCTACCCAGGGATGTGGGTCTTGACTATACTCTGTCCCAATTCTTCTTACCCATCTCATTGTGATTCCTTTATATCTTTAGCTGTGGAAGATAATTTTTGTTAATCTTCGGGTTCTGGTGGTAGTGATGGCCTTTTTTTTTCATTTCTGAAATCAGTAATTTGTGCCTTCGTTTTTAGTTAATCTGACTAGAGGTTTATCTATTTTATTGATCTTTTCAAAGAACCAGACTTCGGTTTCATTGATTTTTCTCTTTTGTTTTCCTGGTATAACTTTCATTGATTTCTGCTTTAATTTTTTAATATTTCTTTTCTTCTGCTTACTTTGGGTTTGATTTACTCTTCTTTTTCTAGTTTCCTAAGGTGGAAGCTGAGATTATTGATATCAGGTCTTTTTTTCTAATATATTAATTCTATGCTATAAATTTCCCTCTAAGCACTGCTTAGAATTTTTAAATATTTTTATTTTCATATAATCCAAAATGTGTTTAAACTTCACTAGAGACTTCTTTGGCCTACGTGCTATTTGGAAGTATACTGTTTAATCTCTAAATATTTTGATATTTTTACAGGTATCTTTCTGCTATTGATTTTTTTAGTCTAATTCTACTATGTTCTGAGAGCATACTGATATAATTTATATTCTTATAAGTTTTGTTAAGATCTGTTTTATGACCCATGAATGTGGTCCATCTTGGTGAATGTTCCATTGAGCTGGAGAAGAATGTGTATTCTGCTATTGTTGGATGAAATACTCTGCAGATGACAATTAGATCCCGTTGACTGCTGGTGTGGTTCAGTTCAACTATACCATTATTAACTTTCTGCCTGCTGGATCTGTTTATTACTAATAAAGGGGTTTTAAACTCTCTAATTAAAATAGTGGACTTGTCTGTATCTTCTTCAGGTACTATCCATTTTCACATCATGTATTTTGATGCTCTGTTAAATATACACATAATTTCCTTCCTCTAAAATCTGCTTTGTCTAAAACTAATATAGTTACTCCCACTTTCATCTGATTAGTGTGTTAGCATGTTATATGGTTCTCCATCTATTTACTTTTTAAAATTTGTTTATTTTTAATTGGAGGATATCTTTTAGCATCCTTTTACTTTTAATCTATATGTATCTTTACATTTAAAGTGTGTAGATAACATATAGTTGGGTCTTGTTTTTTTTATAATCCACTTGGATAGTCTGTCTTTTAATTGGTGTATATAGACCATTCACATTTAAAGTGATTATTGATACAGCTGGGTTAATACTGACAATATCTGTAATCATTTTCTATTCATTTTCCTTGATTTTTTACTTACGTGTGTGTATTCCACTCTTCCACTGCTTTCTATGGCTTTTTTTGAGCATTTACTATTATTCTATTTTCTCTCTTTCTTAGTATATTAGTTATACTCATCTTTTTAATTAGTAGTAGTCATAGAGCTTACAATACACATTTACACAAATATAAATAAACTTTTAAATAACACTATACTGCTTCACAGGCACTGCAGGTACTTTGTAGTAGAATACATCCTTTATAAAATCACTGTCATTCATTTCACTTTTCCATAAACTATAATTATTCAATCAGTTCAGTTCAGTCAGTTCAGTCGCTCAGTCATGTCCGACTCTTTGCGACCCCATGAATCGCAGCACACCAGGCCTCCCTGTCCATCACAAACTCCCGGAGTTCACCCAGACTCAAGTTCATCGAGTCAGTGATGCCATCCAGCCATCTCATCCTCTGTCGTCCCCTTCTCCTCCTGCCCCCAATCCCTCCCAGCATCAGAGTCTTTTCCAATGAGTCAACTCTTCACATGAGGTGGCCAGAGTACTGGAGTTTCAGCTTTAGCATCAGTCCTTCCAAAGAAATCCCAGGGCTGATCTCCTTCAGAATGGACTGGTTGGATCTCCTTGCAGTCCAAGGGACTCTCAAGAGTCTTCTCCAACACCACAGTTCAAAAGCATCAATTCTTCGGCACTCAGCCTTCTTCACAGTCCAACTCTCACATCCATACATGACCACAGGAAAAACCATAGCCTTGGCTAGACGGACCTTTGTTGGCAAAGTAATGTCTCTGCTTTTGAATATGCTATTTAGGTTGGTCATAACTTTCCTTCCAAGGAGTAAGCATCTTTTAATTTCATGGCTGCAGTCACCATCTGCAGTGATTTTGGAGCCCTAAAAAATAAAGTTTGACACTGTTTGCACTGTTTCCCTATCTATTTCCCATGAAGTGATGGGACCGGATGCCATGATTTTCATTTCCTGAATGTTGAGTTTTAAGCCAACTTTTTCACTCTCCACGTTCACTTTCATCAAGAGGATCTTTAGTTCCTCTTCACTTTCTGCCATAAGGGTGATGTCATCTGCATATCTGAGGTTATTGATATTTCTCCTGGCAATCTTGATTCCAGCTTGTGTTTCTTCCAGTCCAGCATTTCTCATGATGTACTCTGCATAGAAGTTAAATAAGCAGGGTGACAATATATAGCCTTGACGTACTCCTTTTCCTATTTGGAACCAGTTTGTTGTTCCATGTCCAGTTCTAACTGTTGCTTCCTGACTGGCATACAGGTTTCTCAAGAGGCAGGTCAGGTGGTCTGGTATTCCCATCTCTTTCAGAATTTTCCACAGTTTATTGTGATCCACACAGTCAAAGGCTTTGGCATAGTCAATAAAGCAGAAATAGATGTTTTTCTGGAACTCTCTTGCTTTTTCCATGATCCAGCGGATCATGTAATTATTCAGTACACTGTTGCTATTATTATTTTGAGCAAACTTTATTCTGTTAGGTTAATAATAAGAAAAATAAATGATTTCACTTTACCTTCCTTTATTCCTTCTTTAACACTCTTCCCTTCTTTATATAGATCTGAGTTTCTGACGTTATTTCCATTTTTCTTAAAAAATTTAACATTTCTTGTGAGGCAGGTCAATTGGTGAAAAATTCCTTCAATTTCTGTTTGTCTGAGAAAATATTTCTCATTCACTTTTGAAGCATAGTTTTGCTGGATACAGAATTGTAGTTTGCTGGATTTTTTTCTTTCAACAATTTAAGTGCTTCATTCCTCTCTCTTACTGCTTGCATGGTTTCTGAAGATAAATCATATGCAATTCTTAACCTCATTCCTCTATATGTAATGTGTTTTCCATTTTCAAGATGTTCTCTTTGTCTTTGATTTTCTGCAGTTTAAATATGATATGCCTAGGTGTAAGTTTTCTCACATGTACCTGCTTTGTGTTCTCTGGGCTTCTTGGATTTTTGCTTTGGTGTTTGTCATTGCTTTTGGAAAATTCTCAGCCATTATCACTTCACTCATTAATTTTTTCCTTTCTTTCATCTCCTTCCGTCATTCCTATTACATACGTGTTACATTTTTTGTAATTTTCCCACAGTTCTTGAATATTCTATTGAATTTGATCACATTTTCAGTTTGGGACATTTCTCTTGGCATACTTTATTTATTTATTTATCTATGGCCGTGCTAGGTCTTTGTTGCTGCATGCAGTTTTTTCTAGTTGTGACAAGCAGGGAGCTATTCTTTGTTGCAGTACGCGGGCTTCTCATTGCTGTGGCTTCTATCGCTATAAAGCATGGGCCCTAGGGCATATGGGCTTCAGTAGCTGTGGCATATGGGCTCAGTAGCTGCAGTTTCAAGGCTCTAGAACAGAGACTCAATAGTTGTGACACATTGGCTTAGTTGCTTGCTCTGCAGCGTTTTCCCAGATGCTGGAAAAAAAATCTGTGGGATTTTCCCATATCAGGGATTAAACCTGTGTCTCCTGGATTGGCAGGCAGATTCTTTGCTACTGAGCCACGAGGGAAGCCACTTGCCATATCTTTAGATGACTTACTCTTTCTTCAATCATGTCCAGTGTGCTGATGAGTTCATCAAAAGCATTCTTCATTTTTGTTACAGTGTTTTTGATTTCTCACATTTCCTTTTGATTCTTATTTTACATCTCTCTTTACATTGCCCATATATGCTTACATTTTGCCTCCTTTTTTCATTAGAGTTCTCAACACATTAATCTTATTTATTTTAAGTTCCAAGTCTGATAATTTCAAAATATCTGCCATACCTGAGCCTGGTTCTGATGCATGATTTGTCTCTTCAGATTGATTTTTTTTTTTCTGCCTTTTAGAATGCCCAGTACTTTTTTGTTGAAACTCAGACATGATGTACTGAGTAAAAGTAACTGAGGTAAATGGAGCATTAGTGTGAGGTCTTATGTTAAGCTCTCTAGGAGTTAGGCTAGTTTTACTGTTTTTTGTAGCCATGGGGTCAGAGGCTAAAATCTGCCTAGTGTCTTTGTTTATCCTCTCCATTGTTATTGGGTTTCCCTAGATTCTTCTTCTTAAACAGTGTCTAAGGCTTGCAGGTCTTTCAATCTCCTGTTATTATATAGGATCCCAATTGAGGCGTAGCAAATTGTAGGGGAAGGAGAAATGTTCTATAATCATATAATTAGCTCTCAGTTTCTAGTGATCCATGTCCCTGAGTTGTGACCTTCAAAAGCACTAATTAACATTGCTCCTGCCCACCAGTGTAGGTAAGACAGGAAAGCTAGTGGAGTTGGGCATATATTCCTTCTTCCAGGGTGGTTCCATTTCACTGTAGCCCACCAGGCTCCTCTGCCCTGGAATTCTCCAGGAAAGAATACTGGAGTGGGTTCCCATTTCCTTCTCCAGGGGATCTTCCTGACCCAGGGATAGAACCCATGTGTCTGGAATTGCAGGCAGACCCTATACTGACTGAGCCACCAGTGAAGACATTCCAGGGTGGTTAGACTCTGATAAAACCCAAATTAGTTAGTCTAAGATAAAATCATTTCCCTTGGTTTTTCCAGTAGTCATGTATGGATGTGAGAGTTGGACTATAAAGAAAGCTGAGCGCCGAAGAATTGATGCTTTTGAACTGTGGTGTTGGAGAAGACTCTTGAGAGTCCTTTGGACTGCAAGGAGATCCAACCAGTCCATCCTAAAGGAGATCAGTCCTGGGTGTTCATTGGAAGGACTGATGTTGAAGCTGAAACTGCAATCCTTTGGCCACCTGATGCGAAGAGCTGACTCATTTGAAAAGACCCTGATGCTGGGAAAGATTGAGGGCAGGAGGAGAAGGGGACCAGAGAAGGATGAGATGGTTGGATGGCACCACCGACTCAATGGACATGAGCTTGAGTAAACTCTGGGAGTTGGTGATGGACAGGGAGGCCTGGCGTGGTGCGGTTCACGGGGTCGCAAAGAGTCAGACACGACTGAGCGACTGAACTGAACTCAACTGAGGCCAGGCCTTAGTTAATGAGAATAAAGAACTCTAGGCTTATTTTAAATGGTTACATTTCCCCCTCCTCTACCTATAACAATTATAAGTTTTTCACCAAACCTGAGAACCTGGTGGGGATCCTAAAGGTAAAAACTCACAAAAAGGAGTTTTTCTCTCTGAAGCTAGAACATGCTCCTTCTCCAGCAATTAGTCGATTACCTGATTACCCGTTAAGTGCTCCAACCAGGATCCAGCAGTGGTGATTGTATTCACCTGTCTTTCCAGTTTTCAAGGTAAAAACCACAAGGCAGTTTGCCCTGTGACCTCAATTTTCTGTGATTTTAAGAGGACTTGCTGATTTTCATTTCCTTAAGCCTTTGTTCTTGTGACAACTGGAGTGACAACTTCTAAGCTTTTTACATGTTAAGAAACTACAAGCTCTTTCTAGTCTCTCTTCTGTGCATAAAGGTATATAAAGTTTTCTATTTATATAATTAACAACATATAACAATATACATTTTATAAACTACTTCTAAAGTTAACACATTGTGTACATTTTTGTGCCATTAAATATTCCCCCTATACTACATGCCTAGTGACATGATTTTTCATTAACACAGTTGAAACATAATTTCTTTAACCAATCCCCTATTTGAGGGTTCAATTTGTGTCCTTTTCTTTGTTTTAAAAAAATTCCATGATAAATATCCCTGTATATAGGGGCTTCCCTGGCTGTCCAGTAGTTAAGACTCTGTGCAGATTCTACTGCAGGAGACAGTAGAAGATCCATGGTCGAGGAACTAAGATCCCATATGCCTCTGCTGCTGCTGCTGCTGCTAAGTCACATTAGTCGTGTCCAACTCTGTGCGACCCCATACACTGGGGCTCGCATACATACCAGGCTCCCCCGTCCCTGGGATTCTCCAGGCAAGAACGCTGGAGTGGGTTGCCATTTCCTTCTCCAATGCATGAAAGTGAAAAGTGAAAGTGAATTCACTCAGTCGTGTCTGACTCTTAGCGACCCCATGGACTGCAGCCTATCAGGCTCCTCCATCCATGGGATTTTCCAGGCAAGAGTACTGGAGTGGGTTGCCATTGCCTTCTCTGCCATATGCCTCTAGGTGTGGCCAAAAAATAAACAAAAAATAAATATCCTTGCATATACACTAATGTATGTAATACTGGTTATTTACTAAATATAAATTCTTAGAGGTAGATTTATTGAGTCAAAGGTAATGAACGCTTTTAAATTCCCAATCTATACTGTCAAGCTGCCTTCCAGAAAAGCTGCACTAATTTACTTCCCAATTGCAGTGTGTGAAAATGTCCAACACTGGATATTTTAATTGCTTATAACTTCGCAAATTTGGTGAGGGAAAATGGAAACAATATATATTTTTTTATCAGTAACTTTTAATTTCTCTTTTTATGATATTACCATTATTATTGTTAATATTATTATCCTAAGCTACATTCTGGACTAAATATAAGTGCTCAAGACCATTTATTGATTAAAAGAACTCCGAAAAATCAAAATTACTTTGTAGGCAAAAGTTATATATTTTTCACCCAAGTCTCAGGAATACAATTTTTTTGGTAAATACACAAATTAGACCTCTGCTCCACAGTGTTATAGAATGAAGTAGGAAATATTTTTAACAATCCCTGCATGTTTAACTGAAGACAGACAAATCATGAATTTCCCAAAATAAACATAAATTAGGCACCTTTTGCAAACTTCCACATACTGGTGAGAAGAGAATGACCGTTTCTCTAAAATAAATTTGATAAATTCATAATCTTTAAAACACCTAAGTTATTTGCCTTTCATATCAACAACTTACCTAGACATTCAGAAAAATCTGAGTATACACTTAGAAGCAAATCCATGAAGGAGGCTATTTAGGTGGTATTATTAGGCTGGCATAAATTGCCTTGTATGGTTCTTCAATTGCTAATACTTGGATGGAGGTAAGCTGGAAATTACTTTGTTGATTTAAATTCACATTGCAAAGTAAGATGGAACCTGTGTATTCCATATTTGATTCTGGATTATTTTGCCAGAAATAATCAGCTCCCTCAGAGGCTGACATGAGAACTACCTACTTCAAATATGAAACTGGATGAGCTTTCATTATTAGCAATGTGATCTGCATGGTTGGGTGATTTATTCCTTTCTGGATGATAAAGAGATGGGATAATAAAAGATAAGGACCCACCCCTGAAAGACTAAGCAAGCACCAAAATAAGGCAAGCTATCAAAATGTGGGTTTCATGTGCATTTACGTATTTTAAAACTCATTTCCAAATTGCTAAGATTCTAACTTACAGGCAAGTCAATTTCCAAAGGAACGGTATACACCAATGCCACAAGGAGGGTATTCTTTATCTACAGCTGTTAAACACGTTGCTATCACCTCTCTAAAATATCTTTAAAATAGATTTCTTTACAGAAACTCTTAAATGGATCCTTTCAATATATCTGAGCTCACCACTATTCATGACAACCACAGATGATCCAAATAACTTGTTTCAGCCAACAGATTCTGTTTGCCCCAAATTCAGCCTCTAGACAGGGTACTGTTAGACAATGTGTGAAACTGACTGATCTGAATTTGCCTGCTCCAAATTTGGCTCAAGGATAAGGAGGTAGAAGATAAAGGTAAAAAGAAGCCAAGAAACCAGGTCCTGAAGAACACTGAGCCATTTGAGCATGATGATAACAGTAATAAGAAAAATAACAACAAAATTTGTTGAACATGTCTTATAAGCTAAGGGTTTTACATCCATGAATTCAAAAATTCTTACCACAACCCTACAAGCTAGATCCCATTATTAGCCCCATTTTAGACATGAGGCACAGGGAGGTTTGGTAACTTGCCTAAGTTGACCTAAGTAGTCAAGGTATGGAGGTGGGATTCAAATCTAAGAAGGCTGGCCTCAGAACCAAGGACTGAAACCACAGTAGCATTTTGCCTGTCCTGCTACATGAGTGTAAAGTGCATGTCACCCACTTTTAGAACTTAAAAAATAAAGGGCTTCCACACATTCTTGCCTAACTTTTTCTCAAACCACCCTTCCCACCCTACCTGGAAACACAGCTTTGCTCACCTTTTAAAGAATCAGGTGTTGTCCGTAGTGAAGACACGTCATACTCAAATGACTATAGGAAACGATACAACTGGAAGACTTCATTTTGCATTTTTTGGTATTTATCTCAAGGACAGACTATAAAGTATGACATAGTGCCTATGCTTCCAAGAGCTATGAAATAGAGATGGGAAGAGAAGAGTAACTCAGCTAAAAGTTCTTTTTCATTCTCTTTATACCCATCAACATTTTTCTCACAATACATGGCATTTATCTCACATTACAATACTAGGTCAAGGTCTAAGTTGCTTCAGTCGTGTCCGACTCTGTGCGACCCCGTGGACTATATCCCGCCAGGCTCCACTGTCCATGGGATTCTCCAGGCAAGAATACTGGAGTGGGTTGCCATGCTCTCCTCCAGGGGATCTTCCTGACCCAGGGATTGAACTTACATCTCTTATGTCTCCTGCATTGGCAGGCGGGTTCTTTACCACTAGCACCATACTAGTGTCTTCCCAACTATGCATCTTGAGGATGAAAACATCTCACTCAAAAACTAACTATGCATCAAAACCTGACCATAAATGCAAACATAGTGGTTTGCATCAAGTACTCTGGTCTCATTACCTCAGCAACATGGGATTTGGCTAATTATGCTCCAAAGAGAAATCCACAAATTCCTGGAAGGAGCAAATTCAGGAACTGAAGGCAGAGACAAGGAGCTAAACGGTAATATCACTGGTGCTATAAAACAACACTTCTGCAATTACTGACACTGATTTCAACTACATAGCAAAAGTAAACACTATATATATATTTTTTTAACTATAATCTTTAAGACATGTTTTACCATGGTTGTCCAAGATTGGGTGCTTAGCTGAATTACAGCTGATTTCTCCATGAGTGCATGGAACAATGCTCAATTTTCAGAAACTATGATAAAGTCCATTTCAGCACATTCTTGTAAGTCTGAACTTTAAAAAACTTTCATGAGTTACACAGCAACATTGACCACACCTCAAGTTCCAGTATATTATCTTGGACAAGAAGCACAAGTGAGTTGATTTTATTGAAACAGTGATACCTCACCAACTTGAAGGAGACGCAAGTAAGCAAAGTAAACTTATCACTTGCCAGTACCTGAGTGATACCATCTGGAGACTTCAAGTGCTCAGTCTCTCAGTCATGTCCAACTCTTTGTGACTCCATGGACTGTGGCCTGCTGAGTTCCTTTGTCCATGGGATCTCCCAGGCAAGAGTACTGGAGTGGGTTGCCATATTCCATCTCCAAGGGATTTTCCCAACCCAGGCATTGAACCCTTGTCTCCTATGGCTCCTGCACTGGCAGATTCTTTACCACTGAGCCACCTGCGAAGTCCAGAGACTTCATGACTTACCACTGACTCATGGTATCTGTAGAGTAGAACTTGGTCCCAAGGGAATTTCAATGAACATTTGAGATGGACCTTCAACCTGTATCATCACAGCTATTTTTCAAATGGGTTCATGTGGCCCTAATTGAAAGTGATAATCCCTGATACTTTAAGGGCCCCTGTTAACAGAAATGATGACAAAAAGTAAACAACAAAGATGTGCTTCTATGCCATCAATGTTTTCCCCAACCATTACTGTCTAGCACCGAGCACCAGGTCAAAAGTTCAATAACTTCATCACCAGTCTAAAGGCAAGAAACGTTCCCATGAACAGTTTTCGATAAGAGCTATTACTGTAGACACATCATCATGTTAAGTACTACAATAATATTTATTTTATTATAACACACACAGTCAGTGGACAGGGAGAGATGAATCTTTGCTGTTCATTATATAAGAGGACAAATCAAGTAAACAAATTCCTTTTGGAGTATTTTTTTAAAGGCTACTATAATAGTGAAGAAAAAATTAAAAGCATAAGTACTTCTCTTCTGACATTTATCTAACTTGAAGCAGGACAAAGGGCATGATGGAGCAGTCATTACAGAAAAAAAATGTCCTATTTCTCTGGAAATTGGGTTTCTAGAACTGAAGTCTCAGTCAGAATTCCTCAGGGCTTTAAGACGTCATTTTCAGGCTACTGAACCCAGTGAAAGCAGAAAGTCAAGAAAAACCCAAGTCCTTCACTTTTGAGTATACAGCTTATTTCTCTTTATCTGGTAGTTAATTATCTTATTCCTACTTGTTGGATCATTTGTCCAAAATTAATTCAACTTAATATATATTGAGTGACCTATGCACAGCCTGGGCTTCCCACTACCTGCCTTTTCTACTAGCTTTTCTACTAGCAGGTGGGCAAACTCAATGAGAAGAAAAGGTCCATATTTCGAAGAGGTTTGAGAGTTGAGCAAGGCAACATCATTGGCTAAGTTGAGAAATGAAGATTTTCCATGAAATTTCACTTCATTGTGCCCTTCTATCTCCCATTAACATGGATAACTGAGACTTGGTGGTATTCTCAAGGCCATGGGAGATACTTTTACAGAAAGGCTGCTCAACTGGTGAAACCTGATCTGAATAATTTTTCTGGCTAAAATAATCTCTTGTCATCTGGCATAGGACTTTGGGCAAAAAATTAAATCTCTTGTCTGAAAAAAACAAATTGTTCTTTCTATCAGCACCTCAGCTGCACAAATCTCTGCTAAAGGAGGTTTACTTACTATTTGGTCAAGAATTTAAGTTGTGCTCTTGAACTTTTCACAACAGAAACAACTTTGTGTGCCCCACAACTGATACCTAACTTATCCAGTTTTCACTTCAGACAACATAGGCTAAATCTCCACTACAGGTGCACTTTAGAGAATCCATGATGAATCAGTGCTTCATTTAAAAAATTTTTAATAGGAGGATAATTGCTTTACAATGCTGTGTTGATTTCTGCCATTCACCAGTGTGAATCAGCCATAAATATACATACGTCCCCTCCTCTTGAGCCTCCCTCCCACCCCTCTAAGTCGTCACAGAGCACTGGGTTGAGCTCCCCATGTTATACAGCAACTTCCACCTAGCTGGCTTATTTATATATGGTAATGTATATATTTCAACAGTATTTTATCAGTGCATTCCACGCTCTCCTTCCCCTGCTCTGTC
The DNA here is from genome assembly GCF_003369695.1 of Bos indicus x Bos taurus. Taxonomy (NCBI): domain Eukaryota; kingdom Metazoa; phylum Chordata; class Mammalia; order Artiodactyla; family Bovidae; genus Bos; species Bos indicus x Bos taurus. Next base: position 81,274 of record NW_020867659.1, read on the forward strand.
CACAAGTATGCTCTCTAAGTCTGCATCTCTATTCCTGCCCTGCAGATAGGTTAATCAGTATTATTTTCTAGATTCTATACATATGCATTAATATATGATATTTCTTTTTCTCTTTCTGACTTACTTCACTCTGTGTAACAGGCTCTAGGTTCATCCACCTCACTAGAACTGACTCAAGCTTGCTCCTTTTTATGTCTGAGTAATATTCCATTGTACATATGTACCACAACTTCTTTATCCATTCATCTGTCAATGTACATCTAGGTTGATTCCATGTCCTGGCAATTGTAAATAGTGCTGCAATGAACACTGGGGTACATGTGTCTTTTTGAATTATGGCTCATGCAGCTCAATATCAGAAAAACAAACAACTCAATCAAAAAATGGGCAGAAGACCTAAACACATACTTCTCCAAAGAGGACACCCAGATAGCCAATAAACACATGGAAAAATGCTTAACACTGCTCATTATTAGAGAAATGCAAATCAAAACTACAGTGATGTATCATCTCACTCCAATCAGAATGGGCATCATAAAAAAAAAATCTATAAACAATAAATGCTGCAGAGGATGTGGAGGAAAGGGAGCCCCCCTGTACTGTTAGTGGTAATGTAAACTGGCACAGCCACTATGGAGAACAGTATAGAGATTCTTTTCAAAACACTAGAAATAAACTACCATATGACCCAGTAATCCCACTACTGGGCACATACCCTGCCTGAGTGCTTCATTTTTATAAAATAATTTTTGTGTTGTTGTTGTCATTTAGCTGCTAAGTCATGTCCAACTCTTTTGTGATCCCCATAGACTGTAGCCCACCAGGCTCCTCTATCCATGGGATTTCCCAGACAAGAATACTGGAGTGGGTTGCTATTTCTTTTTCCAGGGGATCTTCCCAACCCAGGGATAGAACTTGGGTCTCTGGCATTGCAGGCAGATTCTTTACCATCTGAGCCACCATGGAGGCTCACATATGAGTGTGTGTGTGTGTGTAGCTGCAAAAAAAAAAAAAAAAAAGACTCTAAGTCTATATACCAATTAACCATGATTAACATAAATGTTGAGATTACCAATGACTTTTGTTTCTCTAATACTTTTATTTTCTTCTGAATGTTGAAAAATGACATCTATTTTTAAATAGAAAAAAATCACGTTGATGTAAACTTTGCTTAGGGTATCTGATAATTGACAATGCAGTCTACTAGACATATTAAACAACCATATGTATAACATTTCTGCGTTCTAGCCTTCGATTAGCTTATATCATTCAAAGGTAAACTATCTGGACTACATTAACTTAGCACTTATAAAAAAACTTATATTGAGCTATAATTTAATGTTTGCCCTATTCCTTTACAGAGGGTTAATAGAGAAATGCCAAATATGATTCTTCTTTCTTCTATGAAACCAAGATTATTTTGTACCACCCAAAATGTACTTTCTGCAAACATCCCATCATGAATACCATTTGAATAAGTGGGAGGTAGATGAAATTGTACCTTTCTCTTGCCAACCAATGGAAAGCTTCTCTTTTTATCTTTTCAGGAAGCATACACCAACTTAGAAACATGAATCCTGTAATGTATCAACCTTTGTGCATGCTCAGTCACTCAATTGTATCTGACTCTCTGAGACCCCATAAACTACAGCCCACCAGGCCCCTCTGTCGATGGAATTTTCCAGCCAAGAACACTGGAGTGGGTTGCCATTTCCTTCTCCAGGGGATCTTCCTGACCCAGGGATGGAACCCACATCTCTTGTATCTCCTGCATTGCAGGTGGATTTTTTACCACTGAGCCACCTGGGAAGCCTCATGATACCAAATCAGGTGTTAAAAATATCTACCCTTTCTACTTTGGTCAGATGGCCTCTATTTTTTGCTTCAGCTTTTAAAAAGTTATCTTGCAACTATTCTTTCATATATGCTGTGATGCGCTGGGTGTCCGACTCTTTGTGACCCCATGGACTGTAGCCTGCCAGGTGCCTTTGTCCATGGGGATTCTCCTGGCAAGAATGCTGGAGCAGGTTCCCATGCCCTCCTCCAGGGGATCTTCCCAACCCAGGGATTGATCCCAGGTCTCTCACACTGCAGGTGGATTCTTTACCATCTGAGTCACCAGGGAAGCCCAAGAATACTGTAGTGGGTAGCCTATCACTTCCCCAGGGGATCTTCCCAACCCAGGAATTGAACCAGGGTCTCCTGCATTGCAGGTGGATTCCTTACCAGCTGATCTACCAGGGAATCCCATTCTTTCATATATAACCTATATCTACTCTTTTGGGAAGTAGCACGCTATAAATCTTAAATGAGTAAAACGCTTTTTGCAAAGACCTTGTGACAATGATAAAAGTCCAGGTGTGCTCCAAATACTAAAGACAGAGCCTTGGTTTCCCTGATGCCTCAGACAGTAACGAATGTGCCTGCAATTCAGGAGACAGGTTCAATCCCTGGGTCGGGAAGATCCCCTGGAGGAGGAAATGGCAACCCATTCCAGTATTCTTGCCTGGAGAATCTCATGGACAGAAGAGCCTTGCAGACTACAGTCTATGGGGTCCAAAGAGTTGGACGTGACTGAGGGACTAACACTTCCACTTTCATTTTTCTGGTTTCCCCTGCCCTCCCCGCTGCACAACCCCTTATTCTCCCATCCTTTAGTTTGCTGTCCAGAAGGGAAGAATTCCTCTCAGAGAGTAGAGAATCTTTAGTTCAGAGAGAGCGTGAATGACTCAACCAACACCACACAGTGAGCAATAGAACTGACCAGAAGCCAGGTCTCCTGACTTAGAGCACAGTTCACTCTCCATTCGACTATGAGGGCATTCCAATCCTTCTGATAAGTCAGGGAAATCTAAGAAGCATGCACATAAAGGCACATATTTTTAGCCTCCCTCACACATTTCCTTTGGCTTAGCTTATTTAGGTTCCAGAATAACTTTAGTCCTAGACTCTATCTTTTAACTCCCAAATAGTATACTGCCTGTCTTTGGAATTCTGATTACAAAGTTCTTTATTCATCTACTCAGATCATCTCACATGTTAAGTGGCTGCCATGTGCAAAGCTGTGCATGCCATGCTAAGTCACTTCAGTTGTGTCCGACTCTTTGGGACCCCATGGACTGTAGCCTGTCAGGATCCTCTGTCCATGGGATTCGCCAGGGTAGAATACAGGAGTAGGTTGCTATTTCCTTCTCCACATGTGCAAAGCACTGGGCTTCTATTCAAGAGAAGGCACTGGCTTCCTCAAAGAACTGCTAGACACAAACTGGTGTTGTGAACAGAACAGCGGATCTGGAGACCTGGGTTTTCATTCTGGTGCTGCCCTGGATTTGCTGTCTGGCTTTGTACAAAGTCACTTGGCCTCACTCAGTTTCAAGTTTCTCATTTGAAAATTAAGGTAATAATATCATTGGGCCTGTAAGAGAGTTACTTTAATTGCTGTGTGTGCGTATGTTAGTCACTCAGTCGTGTCTGACTCTGCAACCCCATGGACTGTAGCCTGCCAGGCTCCCCTGTCCATGGAATCTCCAAGCAAGAATACTGGAGTGGGTTGACATTCCCTTCTCCAGGGGATCCTTCTGACCCGAGGATCAAACCCGGGTCTCCTGCACTAGAGGCAGATTCTTTACTGTCTGAGCCATCAGGGAAGCTACCATTCATTAAAAACTGTGTGCCAGCCACTGTCACACAGCCCTCTGTGTGCACAATATGATCGAGTCTTTAGATGACCATGTTTACAATCAATACACTATTATTTCCCCTACTGTACTGATAAGAGCACTAAAGCTGGAGAGATTAAGCAACATTCCCAAAGTAAGGAAGTTGTGGATCTGGGGTTTGGATCAAAGTGGACTCCAGAGTTTCCATAGCCAACACCACTGGTCCCTCCCAACATAACAAATAATTAAGAATATACCTTGAAAGGCATTAAGCTAATTTTAAAGCATTCTCATTTACTCTACTTCTACCTATCTGAACTTCTAAGACGTGAATACATCTATTCTTCTGCTCATTTCTTTGTCTTGTCAAATAATCACCTCGAATGTCCAAGTGATAACCTGGAGGTGAAGGACTCAAGCCCTTGACTTTCACAATAAAGAGGCTCTGGGTAGGCTCCATAAGACCATGCTTCCTGTGTCTCAAAATTTCACTATCTTCTTCCTTCTCTGCAATCTTTTGGGGACTCATCCTTCCTGGGAAGTTCAGAGGCCCATTTTCAGCCAAATACAAATGTTAGAAGCTTTTCTCCAAAGGAGAAAAATGAGTGAGAATCTAGTCCCTTGGAAGATCCAGCTAACCCATCTTATAAAGCAGGCACAGAAGCCATGAAATACACCAACCATTTCTCTCCCAAGGACTTTTGCCAGCCTTGGCACAGGCTGGTTCATTTGAAATATATAATTAAATATTCTTAACAACTCAATTATTCTACCTCACTTTGATCAATAGTTCATTACCTAAGTCAGATGTGCCAAAAGAGGCAAACTCTTCAGCTCATTTTGTCCTACATTTGCATGAATATTATGCACTGAATATTATGCTTCTTTGAACTTCAAAAGAACTTCCTGGCCTCTTTTGACTACAACTTTAACAATTGAGCATAATGGAATTATAGAAAGACACTTTCCCAGCTAAAGATCTCCATCCTCGCTGCTTTTGGACAGGAACAAACTTTTATATAAGCCATAAATGGCTCATTCATTCACTATGATGGCACTGTCCATATTTCCCGGGTTCCTGAGCAGGTTTTCCCTCCTGTGAGAGCAAGGTAACTCTGGCTAATTAGCTACTAGCAAGCGGCAGCACCCACTTCTACTTTTCCTTGTGCAAACAGCTTTCTGCTTTGAAAGCATTTCCTCCAGACCTCCTCAGATTCTACACCAGTTGAGTGAGTGTCTTTGACCATAATAGCATCACCCCTCATTCCATCCTGATGCCTAAAATGCGAGAGCAAACAGGCTACCGAGCATCTGCCTTGACCAACATGCTTATACTCAAACCAGCCCATGAGTGAGAAAAAACCTTGGCTTCCTTGGGTACAACAGTATCAGGCAGCAAGGAGCGACATGAAACTTTATGATCCTTACACATTTCTTGAAGTTTTTTCTGTTATTTTTTCCCCTCATTTTGCTTCTTCCATTCCTATACCTACTCTTCTCTAGAACTCAACAGCACAATATGGGAATCCTGATTTCCTCTTACTTCAAAGGACTTTTTCCTGTTGTCAAAGTAATATTGCCAATTGTGAAATCTTTGGAATAAACAGAAGTATAAAGATGAACAAAAATAACAGTCATGAAACTACTACCCAGAGATAAAAAATTAGTTCCCTCTTGCACACCATGTGTGTGCGTGCATGCTCAGTCGTGTCTGACTCTTTGTGTCCCCATCGACTGTAGTCTGCCAGGCTGGCTCCTCTGTCCATGGGGTTTTCCAGGCAAGAATACTGGAGTGGGGCTGCCATGCCCTTCTCCAGGGGATATTCCTGACCCAGGGATTGGACCTTTTTCTCCTTCATTGGCAGGTGGATTCTCTACCACCGAGCCACCTGGGAAGCCTCACTGTGCACCAAGCATGAATATAAAGTTCAGGTAGAAGAGAGAACTATGGGTAAAACCCCAAACTATAGAAGCAGTAGAAAAAAATATAAGAATATGGAGTAGGAAAGACCTTCTTAGGAATAAGAAGAAATCCACAAGCCATAAAGGAAATGAGTGACAGATCTGACTACACAAAAATTTAAAACTTCTATATGGGAAAATATGGCTTATACAAAGTTTGAGTGAAATGGCAGACTGGGAAAACAATACGTGAAATACAAAAGGTTAATAACAACATTTGAAATAACAAAATGTTAATAAATAAGCTTTTGCAAATCAATAAGACAAGCAACCCAACTGAAAAATAGCCAATTCACTGGAGAAATACAATTGAATTAAAAGTAATTGAAAATACACTCCAGTAACAGGAAACTCTCACAGCACAACTGAAATAGGATTTCCTCTAGTAAACTGGCCCATGAATACAGCGATTAAGAATACTTTTAGTGAAGGAATTAGAAATGGACATGCATACATATATGGTGGAAGTGTAAACTGATACTTTTTTTGGAAGGACAATTTGACAGTTTTTGCCAAGATTAAAACTGAGCATACACTTTGACCTGACAATTACTCACAAACACTTGCTTAAGTGCTTTCAGGCATTCACTAATGCCTTACTTATAGTAATAACAAAACTGGAAACAATCTAAATATCTACAAATAGGGACTATCTAAACAATCCATGGCACACTCATATAACCGGGTACTATGTAGGCATTAGAATGAACATGGTACTGTTACACTGAAATGTTCTGACATGGAAGGATGTCCTGGACACACTGCTGAATAAAGCAAGTTATAAGGAAAAAAAATATATACATATATATAATATCCAATTTTTGTAAAAGAAAAAATCCCTATAGATATGTATGTTTTGATAACACAGAGAGAAAACAGCATGGAAGAAACAGAAAACTATTACTATTATTAATAGTAACAGTCATCCCTGAGGTGCGGGAATGGGAGTTGAGAGAAACAGGTTCTTTATGAAGTTCAGATACTTTCACATCATTTTGTTCAGTGAGTAGTATTCATTTCACAATTTAAGAAATTTCAAAATAAGCTAATATAACCATTTTCCAGGGCTATCATTTGCAATAAGGAGTGTTTGGTAGCATGAGAATGCATTACAAGGATCATTTATGCAACCGTTTCCTAGTGTTTCTAATGTCTTGTAGAGCTGCAATATAAATTTCTGTGCATGCAGTGTATGTGTGTGTGCAGTGTATGGGTGTGTGAGTGTGTATGTGTGCCGAGGCAACATACCTAAGGCATAGACTTTTAGAGTCTCCTTTTAGTGGAGATAACTTTGCACATATCTTTGAGACAGTTAGCTTGGGTCAGGCCCCAAAGAATGATGCTGAGGGCTCATTTAGGGAATGACGATGACCTAAGCCTCATTATCTGACTATAAGCTGGAAACACTAGCCCAGAACTGGTCCCTTAGGCCATCTGTTACATAATCATTTTGACACCAATTGAATATCCAAAGGGCTTGGGACAGACTCACAGGCAGTAGGAAATGTTAGAGAGTGATAGTTTGGGGTCTGTCAATCAGTTTTCAATCACATTTTTTCTTTGGTTTGTCAATTAAGCTCTAATTGTCTATTTCTATGGACAATATTACTCAATTCTTCATTAATATGGAAGGCTTCCCAGAGAAGATTGTCTCCTAAGAGTTGCAAGCTTCCCCATGCTGCCACAAGGCCATAAGGGAAGTTTCTCCCTAAGAAACAAAGGAGTTTTAAGTCCAGCTGCTTGTGAGCTTAGCTGAGAATGGACTGGACTTTTCTCTCACATCCACTTAAATCAAGGCAAACTTCTGGAAGACGAGGGTTCTGAGGTGGATTACGTATTCAAGCAGAAGAAGGTCGGTTGAGGACTACAAGAGAAGAGGCTGATTTAAGCTCTCTTGCTCCTACTGTGCCCTGCTCAAACTTCCATTTTTGTGTCTCAATCATACGAGATTACAATGGATCACTCATGTTTAAAAGCCTAATCAAAAGCCCCATTTCTCCCAGGAAGGAGACTCACTTTACTATGAAAACCATAGTGAAGCAGAAAGACAGGTAACAGTGGAACAGATTCGGCACTGTTCTCCCTAACAGAGAGCCTCATGCCCAATATATTTAACTTAAGCTGATAAAGGGGATACGTGTTGAAGTGATGGGCTTCAGATGCTGTTTCAGTTCCTACCAGGCATACTTACACACTTCCTTCTCATGAATAAGTTCAGTGGAGCAGAGAATGCCCCGTCTTGGACCAGTTCCACATTGTGCTTCTTTTGATGCAGCCAAAAAGGGGAACTAGAGAGAGGGCTTTTCCTTCAAATGCAGAGCCAGGGTCCACCTTGGAGGTGGCTGCGAATGGCCCAAAGATGGTGAGGCTCACAGTGGGCAAAGGCAGGCAGACAGCTCCTAACAAGGGCAGAGATGTCAATGGTTACTCATAAGTCTCCCAAATGTGGCCGCAAGGAGGGTTAATTACCCCCCTTTCCTGCCACTCGGCTTTCTCCAATGTGTCAGCCCATGACACGGATCGCTGATTTTCTAGAAATATTCCCTGGCTTTGCAGGGACGTTCTGTTCAACAAATGGCATCCAATTTGCTCACGGTCCCTGGAATCTCAATTTCCTCAAAGGGTTTTTCATCTCAATCCAGTTCGTGTGAAGGTTTTTTCCTTCTTCATTTTTCAGCAGAAGAGAATAGGCAGAGCCTGCTTTACTTTTTTTTTTTTTTCTTTTTCTTTTCTGTGTTATTCTTTTTCATAAAGTGAAATCCTTTGCTGAAGAGTCTGAAATTTGGGAAAAAATCCAGCTCATCTGTCAGATATTTCTAGAATTACGTAAAATGGAATGAAATTTGTACAGTTCAGAACAGGAAATGGAAAATAACTAATGTGTCATGTGTTCTATGAGATGAAAACTACATGATAATCAGAAAAACAGCCCCAAATTCATTGGCCTGATTCAAAGCTCTCCTTTTATCAACTCACACATAAACCAGTAACATTTACTTTCTTAGATTCGTGGCAGGGCCACATTTGGGCTAACTCGCAATCTCTTCAGATTATAAGCACCTTCTCAAAGAAATGACAAGAAAGTATCTTGTTTTTTTTTTTAAACTCAAGACACTTATGTTTTACTTGCTCTGTTCTGCTTCCTTCTAGGAAAAGAAAGAACAGCAACAAGGAAAAGATGTATCTCATGCCTCCCATGCAGCCCATCTTCCACTTTTTTCTCATTCCAGCCAGTGCAAAAGGCAACTTGAAACTTTCAGGGCCCCGTGTACTCAAGCTGTTGGGAAGAAAGCAGACAAAAAGAACAGATCTACTGGAACTGATGGAGACCTCTTATCTCAGGCTTCTAACCTACTGGGGGGCGGGAAGGGCTGGGGGAATTTACATGTGTAATAAGCACTGTTTTCCTGCAAAGAAAGAGAACTTGCCTCTCCTGCCTTGCAAAGACTGTGGGGGAAAATTTAAGTGGACGAACATACATTCCTATCCAACGCTAAGGCTAAATCCTTACAGGCAAGTCATAGGAAAGAAAAAATAAATTTTGAAATCCTCATTTCTAAGGGAATTAAAGTTGACTTCTCAAGAGATTTTCTTTGGGAGAAAAGGGAAACTGGGGTTTGCAAAATGGCCATTTTGGCAAACAAGATAAAAATAATAGGCAGTGACCCAAACAATTTCTGAAACCAAAGTCAACTGATCTTAGCTTCAAGACTACCATTATTTTTAATCCTTCAGGGATGGGGCAAGCATTGATCAGTGTTTTGCCTGTGTCTCTTATGAGATCTATAAGGATTTTCAGTTTGGTTACTTATGTTGGAAAAGACAGATGTGATTAGCAAATGGATGTGATGTAAGCACCTGAATGGTTCAGACATATTCCTCTCACATGAAGTCCCCTGTGAAATGGAAATTTTAAATGGACCATTTAAGGAATATTGGGCAAACTTAAGTAGGTAATATGTTCACATTGCATCACCACGCAAAAGACCACCCCAAAAGCACCTACCATTCCTAAAAATAGGAGAACTGCATTTCCAGTCTCAGGAGTGGAAAGCTTTTTGAGGCTTAGAACACAGAAGGTTTGCTATCGATTATATCCAGCCACAGGTCATTTCCATCGACTTGAGAGCTGGCAAAACTCTTCCAAAGCGGGATTTGAAAATATTTAAATAACTCAAGAAACACCATATTTTAGTCTGGGATTAACATTGGATGGGAAGTGAGTTCAACAATCTTTTCAGCAGGTCCAACCTAAATATTGAGTATAGAGAGCTGGATGGAATACAAGATGATCATTCTGGAGAACTGAATTGTCTTTGGGCCACGATGTGAATGCCACCACTCTTACTTTAAATATTATGAAGTTGGCCAGATAATTTAAAATCCATGGTTTCAAATTAAGAGTATGTAACCAAAGCAGAACTGGTCATAGAGAATAATTTATGGTATCAGCCAGGATTTGCAGCACCGGTTTGCCTCTCTACCTCCTTCCTGCTCCTTAAACGACGACTAAATTTTCCTGGGACATGTTCATAGCCTTCAAAAGACCTGGGTTCTGATGACCATATCCCTTCTGGGAGTTTCTGCCCTCCTTCAATCACTCAGAATGTCCAGCTCTGTCCTCTTAGAGTTACCAGGTTCCCTTGAAGCAAATCATTTCCATGAACAGCTTTAACACAGCGACTCACCCCAGTGAGGTTCTTCCCGAGCCTTCTTTAATAAGCTTATTCCCCAAGTCTCCAAAGGAGAAAGATTTTTTTTAAACCACTGAAATCTAATTTATCATAATCACATATGGCTCTCAGGGGGGATTTTTGAAGCCGTGGTTTTCGGGTCTCCCTATGCAAGAACCAACGGGATTGTTTTTCTTGTACAATGGTTGGGTGATTTGGTGAACAGTAGCATTGCCTCATAACTCAAGCTGGCAAGAAAACGGCTCTTAGGTTTTGGTTTTTGTTTTTTCTTTTTTTGCTTTTCTTGGGTCTCAACTAATGGTATGAGCAAAGAGAAAAGCTGGCGACTAGAGAGCAATTAATCTCTTTTGGCATTCCTGTCATCCCTGTGGCCTCCCTGGCTGGGCTGAAGAACATCAGAAAATGAGTCTCTTTATAAATAATCACTTTTGATTTACAAGATCCTGAAGTCCTGCCTTTATGTTCTGTATGGAGCTATAAACCTAGAAGAGTTCCCTCCCCAGGTCTCTGTTAAATTTCTCTTTATCCCTTTAACTTTTTCTTTTGGGGGGAGGAGAACAGTTCCAGACATTTGTTGGGGCTGCAACAATAAACACGAGTGAGCATTGCTCAGCAAATGTGCCGATTCTTACACTTGCAAAGAGCCAAACTGTCCTTAATTTTTCAAATTATACTTTGATCCAGTTAACTGGCGTTATTTCGGCACTAACTCTCTGCTTCACACAGGCCGTTGTGCCATGGAACTTGCGCTGGCTCTTTTACAGGTTACTTAGAAATGTAGCCATTGACATATCTGGGGGAAAGCCAGGCCCCAACAAGAAAACAACAAAGAAAACAAAAATTCTGAGACCAACGCTGCGGAGCTGGGGAGGGTGAGTGGGCTTTACAGGAGTCTAAGAAACACGTAAGATCCTAAAGAAATGTACCCATTAAGGTGCCTTCGTGAAACAAGCATTCACCAAGTTCATTTGCAACGAGCCAGGGGACCAAAGGCTCCTTGCCTGGCTGTGACTGCAAGGGATCTGGGCGGCCAAGTGCCAAGGCTCTGTCTGTTCTCAGAAGAGGTCTCCTGGGTAGAATAGAATCAGAGACATTCCCAAAGGAAGGCTAAAGGATGGGCAGGTCAACCAGCTCTTCATGCCCCACTGCTGCTGCTGCTGCTAAGTCGCTTCAGTCGTGTCCGACTCTGTGAGACCCCAGAGACGGCAGCCCACCAGGCTCCCCTGTCCCTGGGATTCTCCTGGCAAGAACACTGGAGTGGGTTGCCATTTCCTTCTCCAATGCAGGAAAGTGAAAAGTCAAAGTGAAGTCGCTCAGTCGTGTCCGACTCTTAGCGACCCCATGGACTGTAGCCCGCCAGGCTCCTCCATCCATGGGATTTTCCAGGCAAGAGTACTGGAGTGGGGTGCCATTGCCTTCTCCGTCATGCCCCACAGTGTTCCTTTAATCCTTCCTAGAGGCTTCACTACCCTTGTAATCTTACATGCACTATTGTCTGTGGGACATCCCCCAGGGTAACAATTCTCTTTTGGACAAACAGTAAGAAGACACTGGAGTCGCAGGCCAGAGTCCCTCAGCTAAAATCCTCTCCCCAGTCTACCACCCAACAAGAAAAGCTCCATTCACTGGCAGTGGGCTGGCCCTGAAAAATGGCAGCTTCTGGCCAGGGTGTCTCTGGTCTGAGTTGAGATGCCTCCGTCGCTGCTATGATGGACAAACGACTGGAGTTTGGTTTGCAAAATACCGTGCTATCTATCATTTCCTTTTGATTCCCCACAACAACTCCACCTTCAAAATGGGCATCCTGGAGCCCAGAGAACTCAACTGCCCATTCTCATAAAGTTAGTGGCAGGGCCGACAGGAACTAGAAGGCAGGCTTTCCAGGCCCTGAGTTCTGGCAATACTGCGTTGCACCCTGAGCTTAGCGGGTCCAACTCTGACCCCAGTGGTCCGGGCCAGAAAATGAGGCAGATGTCCACAAGGAGGACAGAGGCGCCTCCAGCCCCTTCTGCTCTGTTTCCTTAACTTGAGTACGTGGGAACCATTTACTGGTCCAGGGCACTTCAGCAAGCAAGCAAAAAAGACTCGGGACACAGGCAATCACTAAGGTGACTTCAGAACCTGTTAGATGGCTACCCAAGGGGCCTCCCCGCAGCTCCAGAGCCTGGAACTACGCAGGCCAAGCGGGAGTGGCGAGTTCAAATCCGGAGGGAGCCGACCCCCCTCCCCACCCACCCACCTACCTTGGTGCAGCGCCCTGGGCCCCACCTCCAGCCGGGCCGCGGGCAGCTGGAGCAGGGAGCCGGCTGAGGAGGCAGGTTCGGGGAGGTTGGGGTGCCCTGGGGGAAGACGGCCCACCTGTGCAAACGCTGGAAAGGAAGAGAGGGAAAGCAGGCGCCGGGCACCTCTCACTGACCTGGCCACCGGCCTCCGTGGTCCACGCGTGCAGGCGCTCCGAGCTCTCTGGGGCGCTCCTCCGAGGTCTGGGATTCGCAGGTTGTGGCGAGAGCTAGAGTGCGTGCGAGGGGGGAGGAGGACTCGGAAGTGGGGGGGAGGAAAATCATCACCGCCCTCACACCACGAGGGAGCAGCAGCTCGCCCGGCTCCCTGGGGCAGAGCCAAGGCGCGGGTGCGGCGGCCCGGGGCCACCTACCCGCTCGCCGCCCGCCCCCTACTCGGCCCGTGAGGCCGGCGGCTCGGCGCGGGCGGGAAGTCCGCGACCACGCAGCAGCTGCAAGCCCGCACCCTCTCGCCTCCCGGATACCGCCGCTTTCTCCCCTATCCCCCGACCCGAAAGTTAAGAAATCGGGAGAAAGTGTGAGGCTTAGCGGGCGACTTTCCCATCACGCAGCGCCCCCCGCCCCCGAACCTCTGGCTAAGCGAGCGTTGGGGTCTTAAAGGGACCGCACATCTCCTCCGGCCCCTCCTCCCGCTCCGCGCTGGAGGCGCCTAGGAGCTCCCCGCCGCTTGCTCACGGCCTGATGACCCCGGCTGCCCTCCGACTTCCCTGCTGGAAGCCCTCAGCCTCCTCTCTTCCGGCACCACGGCCGCTCTGCGTGCACCTGGTCTGGTCCCCAGCCGGCGCGCGGGACGCGGGATGAATTGGCCTCGAAAATGATGCCCTATAGCAGGCTGCTGATCATTTCGGGGTGTATCTCAAATCCACATCGCGGCTAGTAAAGTGACAAAACGTTGGTGCCCTTCAAGGCAGGATGGCGATGAGTGTGTGTCTGTGGAGGGACAAGGGACGACTTAGAAATCTGCTTTCGTTCACCAAGAGAGTTCCTAAGACCCAGGGAAAGGGTCTCCAGTGACTGTTAGGTGTCTTGAAGAAAACTTGGGAGTGGCTCACCAAGAACCCATCCGTGAAATCGCAATATCACTGCTGACCCCTTGGTGAACCCGAGATGGACTAGTCCAGATTTGAGTTTATTCCATGAGCAAGAGGTACAAATTATCAGAATTCTCTAAGGGCCTGAAAGCGGTGCCTTGACAGACAGTACCCATTTATATTTTGAGCTCCTAAATTTAAAGGAGAGCTGCAGGATTTTTTCAAGGTGGAACTGCCTTATATTTGATACTCTTAACATCAACATGCCACTTTATGGCTTACAGAGTACTTTCCTATGCATCATCATTACTTTTTAAACTCTCACAACAAACCGAATGATCTGTCCATGGCCTCAAGTGTTGGAGTTGGCGAGGAACTTCTGGACCATTCTAATCAACCTCTTCCTGTCACAGAAGAAACTGATGGAGGAGGGAGCGGGAGACCTGATGTATGGAAGGCCGCGCTAGATAGATTTGACCTTCCAGTTAGGATTTCCTGACTTTCAACCCGCTGCTCTCTGGCTGTTATCGCCAGTCTATAGATGAGGAAACTGATGCTCAGAGCAATTGTGCTTGCCAAAACCATATCATATATCATGAAGAGAGAACAAAGGAGAATGAAAACAAAAATAATTATCCCTGGAAGTTAACTCTTTTTTTTTTCTTTCTTCACAAGTGTTAATATCATCCAACTAGCCCTGAATTGCTGGGGATGTTTATTTCAGTGTTAACAAAGAAAACTTGGCCCTTTCTGAAATGTTGCCTTCAGGGCCCAAAATGTCTAGCTCCATCCTGCCACCTAGGTAGCCACACATTACCACATGCATTCAATTTGTGCTGTACTATATTAGTTTGAGGGAGAAGGCAATGGCACCCCACTCCAGTACTCTTGCCTAGAAAATCCCATGGAAGGAGGAGCCTAGAGGGCTGCACTCCATGGGGTCGCTAAGAGTCAGACAGGACTGAGCGACTTCACTTTCACTTTTCACTTTCATGCATTGGAGGAGGAAATGACAACCCACTCCAGTGTTCTTGCCTGGAGAATCCCAGGGACGGGGGAGGCTGGTGGGTTGCCGGCTCTGGGGTCGCACACAGTCGGACACGACTGAAGCGACTTAGCAGCAGTAGCAGCAGCATATTAGTTTGAACTTGCTGATTTGTTGCCTCATAACCATTCTCATGCCACTTAAGGCACTGATGTTTTGTCTCACTATACTGAGTTCCTCAAGGCCAAGGACTGGTTGTTTAATTTCCTTTGTATCTGCATCCCCCAACCCCCATCATCACTCCCAATGTGCTTAGAGAGTATTCAGGAAAATGGGTGTCAGGGAACAGACGGGGACAAGCATAGATCCCAGTATTAAAAATCAGTAGACTCACTGAGATTTAACAACTCATCTATTTGGCTACAACCACTGGCTCCCCTCGCTTGATGTAGTATTCTGATTACTCCATAACAAACCATCCCCAAACCTAGTGGCTTAAAAGCTTCCAATGATTTATTATGATCAAATGGTTCTTTTCAACTGGGCAGTTTTTGCTCAGGATATCTTGTACACTTGGCAACTGTATAAGGGGGTGCTGGAATGCTCTGAAAGGTTCTTCATGAGTGTAAATGCTGGTGGTCCTTATATTCATTCCAGTCTTGATTTCTGAATTGGGAACTCCAACGTGGGTCCTAACCTAGACTTCGTACCAGGTCTTTTTCAAGCTAAACTGATGATTATCTCTATGCTTTATTTTTCTCTACTTATTAAATGGGGGATCAAGCACAGATCATCTCATAGTCATTCTTAAGAAGTTTTACTTTGAGATAATCATAGATTTATATGCAATTGTAAGAAATAATTCACAGGGATCTCAAATACCTTTCACTCCCAATGATAACATCATGTATATCTATAGTTGTTGTTTAGTCACTGTCCTGTCCTACTCTTTTGTGACCCCATGGACTGTATGTAGCTCTCCAGGTTCCACTGTCAGTGAGATTTCCCAGGCAAGAATACTGGAGTGGGTTGCCATTTCCTCCTCCAGGGGATCTTCCCAACCCAGAAATCGAATCCATGTCTCCTGCATTGGCAGGTGGATTCTTTACCACAGGGCCACCTGGCAGAGCATATCTATAGTACACTATTACAAACGGGAAATTGACATCAGCACCATCTATCCGCCTTATTCCAATTTCAACAATTCTATATGCACCCATCTGCCTGTGTGTACAGCTCTAAGAAAAGTTATCACGTGTAGGTTGATGTGATCACCACCATAGTCAAGATACTAAACAGTGCCAACACCACAAGGGTCTCCACTGTTACTCATCTTCTGTCCCTCTCTTCCTGACAACCACTAAACTGTTCTCCATCTCTGTAATTTTGTCATTTAAGAATATTACATGGAATCATACATAGGTTACCTTTGGAAGTTGGCTTTTTCCACTCAACATAGTTCTCCGGAGATCTATTAAAGTTGTTCCAATGTCAAGAGTTTGTTCTTTTTACTGCGGAGTAGTATTCCATGGTATGGAGGTATCACAGCTTGTTTGACCATTCATATATTGCAGGATATCAGGATTGATTCCAAATTTTGGCAATTACAAATAAAGGGGCGATGAACATTTGTCTACAGATTTTGCATAACCTAAATTTTCATTTCCCCTGAATAAATGCCCAATAGTACAGTTCCTGGATTGTATGGCAAGTGCATGATTAGTTTTGTAAGAACTGCCATATGCTTTTATAGAGTGCCTACACTATTTACATTCCCACCAGAAGTGAATGAGAGATCCAGTTTCTCTACATCCTTGTCAGTATTTGTTGTTGTCATTATTTTTCATTTTAGCCATTGTGATGGGAGTACAGTGATATATTATTGTGGTTTTAAATTGCATTTCCCTAGTGCCTAATGACAGCTGCTATCTTTTCTTGTGTGTATTTAACATCTGTATATCCTTTTCAGTGAAACGTTTCTTCATATATCTTGGCATCTTCTAATTGAATAGTTTCTTACAGTCAATTTTTAAGAGTTCTTTATTTAGGTACTGATCCTTTGTTGCATACGTGGTTTGCAAATATTTTCCACCAGATTGCATCCTCTTCCCCTAAGCATTTATAGAACAAACATTTTTAATTTTGATGAGGTCCAATTAGTCAGTTTTTCCTCTTATGGATTGTGTTTTGACAATAAGTCTAAGAACGCTTTGTTTCAGTTCAGTTCGGTTCAGTTGCTCAGTCCTGTCCGACTCTTTGTGACCCCATGGATTGCAGCACGCCAGGCCTCCCTGTCCATCACCAACTCCTGGAGTTTACTCAAACTCATGTCCACTGAGTCGGTGGTGCCATCCAACCTATGTCGTCCCCTTCTCCTCGAGCCTTCAATCTTTCCCAGCATCAGGGACTTTTCCAATGAGTCAGCTCTTTGCATCAGGTGGCAAAAGTATTGGAGTTTCAGCTTCAGCATCAGTCCCTCCAATGAATATTCAGGACTGATTTCCTTTAGGATAGACTGGTTGGATCTCCTTGCAGTCCACGGGACTCTCAAGAGTCTTCTCCAACACCACAGTTCAAAAGCAGCAATTCTTCGGCACTCAGCTTTCTTCAGAGTCCAACTCTCACATCCATACATGACCACTGGAAAAACCATAGCCTTGATTAGACAGACCTATGTTGGCAAAGTAATGTTTCTGCTTTTTAAAGTGCTGTCTAAGTTCGTCATAACTTTTCTTCCAAGGAGCAAGTGTCTTTTAATTTCATGTCTTTAGTCAACACCTGCAGTGATTTGGGAGCCAAGAAAATAATCTGTCACTGTTTCCACTGCTTCCCCATCTATTTACCGTGAAGTGATGGGACCAGATACCATGATCTTAGTTTTCTGAATGTTGAGTTTTAAGCCAACTTTTTCACTCTCCTTTTTCACTTTCATCAAGAGGCTCTTTAGTTCTTCTTCGCTTTCTGCCATAAGGATGGTGTCATCTGCATATCTGAGGTTATTGATATTTCTCCCAGTAATCTTGATTCCAGCTTTGCTTCATCCAACCCAGCATTTCTCATGATGTACTCTGCATATAAGTTATGCTTTGTTTAGCCCTAGGTCAATTTTTCCCCTATATTTTATAGTATTATAGTTTTAAGTTTTACATTTAAATCTGTGATTCATTGAGTTAATTTTTATATAAGACATGAGATTTAGATTGAGGTTCACTTTTTGCCTGTGGATGTCCAGTTGCTCCAGCATCATTTTAAAAATAACTATCTTTCCTCCATTGAACTGCCTTTACACCTTGGTCAAACATCAGTTGGGTATTGTATGGGTCCGTTCCTAGTTTGTCTCTTTCCTTATATCAGTTTCTATGTCTATCCCTCTGTCAACAGCATCCAGTTTTTATTGTTACAGATATATAGTAGGATTAATATCAAGTAGAGTGGTTCCCCCACTTTATTCTTCCTTTTCAAATTGTTTTAATTATTCTGGGTCCCATACCTTTCTGTATAAATTTTAGAATAAGCTCATCTATGTCTACAAAAAACCTTTCTCAGATTTGGCTAGGAATTGCATTAAACCTACAGAACAATTTAGGAAGAACTGACAGCTTTCATGTGTCTTGTCTTCCAATCCATGAATACAATATGTTTCTCCATTTCTGTAGGTCTTTCTCAATTTCATATATCAATGCTTTTTATATTTCAGCATATAGATCTTGTACACATTTTGTTAGATTCATGCCTACATATTTTATTTTCTTTGGAGCAATTGCAAATGTTATTGTGGTTTTAATTTTGATTTCCAGTGTTCACTGCTAGTATATATAAATGCAATTGATTGTTGTGTGCTAATCTTGTATAAAGTGTGCTGTAGAATACACAGTCATTTTATTTTTTCCCAGCTTTATTGCAATTTAATTGACCTAGAACATTGTGTAAGTCTACGATGTACAACATGATGATCGGTCACGTGTATATATTGTGAAATGATTGCCACAATAATGTTAGTTAACATGTTCATCACCTCACATCACCTCACATAATTACATTTTGGGGATCTACGTTGAGAACATTTTTTAAATCTACACTCTTAGCAACTTTTAAGTATATAAGAGGGTTATATTATATATTTAATTATATCCTAACTGTAGTCACCATGCTGTGCCTTAGAGTCTCACAACTTATTTATTTTATAGCTAGAAGCTTGTACCCTGTGACCATCATCTCCCCATTTCCCTCATCCTGCAGCTCTTGGCAGTCACCATTTTACTGTTTCAAAGTTTGGCTTTAAAAAAAATTTATTTTCTGCACTATGTCTCAGTTGTGGCACTGGAGATCTTCATTGCCTCATGTACGATCTTTGTTGTAGCATGTGGGATCTAGTTCCCTGACCAGGGATCGAACCTGGGCCTCCTGCATTGGAAGCCAAGAATCTTAGCCACTGGACCACCAGGGAAGTCCCAAAGTTTGGCTTTTTTTTCTTTAAAGATACCACAGATAAATGAGATCGTACAGTATATGTCTTCTTCTGTCTGATTTATTTCACTTAGCATAATGCCTTCAAGGTCCATCCATGTTGTCAAAAGTAGAAGAAGTGAATGTAAAAATGGAAGCATTATGGAATGAATAATATTGATCAGTGTTCTGAGAATATAGATTTTAGCATTTTAAATCCTTCTCATCCTATCTGAACCTGGAAAATCTGGTTATTTGATGATCTTTCAAAAACTAGCAGGTCATATAGAGATTAAGAAGAAGTATATTATGGCATGGGGCTTCCCAGGTGGCACAGTGAAGAATCAGCCTGCTGATGTAGGAGACACAAGAGACGCAGGTTTGATCCCTGGGTTGGGAAGATGCCCTGGAGAAGGAAATGGCAACCCACTCCAGTATTCTTGCCTGGAAAATTTCATAGATAGAGGAGCCTGACAGGCTATAATCCAAGGGATCACAAAGATTTGGACACAGCTGAGTGACTAAGCACAGCACACAGCAAATTATGGCATATGTTTACTTCTTTATACAGAAAATCAGACCAACCTAAAGTTTGTATTAATCAAATACTTGATTCAGTATCTAGAAGTTGACCTTTGAGGACCCTTAAGCTGCACTTAATATGACCCCATTTATCACTTGTATGTATTCATGTTTGTTACGGAATTTTTGTCTTTGTTATATTTTCTTCTTGCTAGTCATTTCTAAATGACTCTCCACTTTCACTTTCATCAAGAGGCTTTTTAGTTCCTCTTCACTTTCTGCCATAAGGGTGGTGTCATCTGTGTATCTGAGGTTATTGATATTTCTCCCGGCAATCTTGATTCCAGCTTGTGTTTCTTCCAGTCCAGCGTTTTTCATGATGTACTCTAAGTGCTAGAACACAGAGTTGGCTGTCAATAGTGTGGTTCACCTAATATTTCCATCTTTCTTTCTTTAAGATTCATGTAGAACTTTACCCTCACCTCCTACTATGAGCACCACCATCTGATTTGCTTTGTTGTTCAGTCACTAAGTTGTGTCCAACTCTTTGCAACCTCATGGACTGTAGCATGCCAAGCTTCCCTGTCCTTCACTATCTCCTGGAATTTGCTCAAACTTATGTCCATTGAGTTGATAATACTATCTAACCATCTCATCCTCTGCTGCCCCCTTCTCCTTTTGCCGTCAATCTTTCCCAGCATCAGGGTCTTTTCCAATGAGTTGGCTCTTCGCATCAGGTGGCCAAAGGACTGGAGCTTCAGCATCAGTCCTTCCAATGAATATTCAGGGTTGATTTCCTTTAGGATTGACTGCTTTGATCTCCTTGCAGTCCAAGGGACTCTCAAGAGTCTTCTCGAGCACAATTCAAAAGCATCAGTTATTCACCACTCAGCCTTCCTTATGGTCCAACTCTCACATCTGTACATGACTACTGGGAAAACCATAGCTTGCTGTGGTCATTGAAATCTTAGGAGAAGTGATGTGTGGGAATAAAGAGTTAGTGCATGATTTGTCCCATTCCCTTCCCACTACCACAGGAATCATGAATGCATATTTTGAAATGAAGCCTGAGTTTCAGAGTGACTAAGATGAGCAAAGATCCCAGCAGAATTATTTTGGAAATCAAAAGTGTGTGATACATGGAACTTTGTGCAGCACAGCTTCTGAGATTTGGAGGTTGCTTCTTTTTGCAGCGTAATCTGCCCAATTCTGAATGATATCACCAGTAAAAACAATTCTGTTTCCTTGCATTTTGTGAAAATCAGAGAAGTAAACAGAGCAGCTTATAGAATCCTGGAAATAGAGTTAATAGAAGTCATTTTTTTTGGTTCCATGTGTTCTTTTTAGCTAAGCTGTCATTTTCCATTTATGCCTTTCAGTTACTATATCAAACAAAAATTACCCAAGGAATTTTTTGATTTGTGCTTTGTGTTATATCTGAATATCATTTTATAGAAATGCTTTTCCTTTTAACTGGCTTTAAGAGAATTGTGGGAGAATTTTACATCATTTTCTTCCCAAAGAAGCACATCTCCAGATTTATCATAAAGCCACTGAAAAAGCAAGATTTGGTTTATAGGAAATTTCAGGAACATATGTATTTTAAACTCATCACACTGTGCAGGATTATAGTAAATATGTAAAAGATGAAAGGGAGTGTATTCCTTGACTCAAAATTATAGCATGCCCACAATCACCATGAGTGAGTCAAATGGGTAGAACATAAAATACATTCACTTCTGGTTGAGGATTCTTCACGTAGTTTAATTACATTTTCAAGCAGTCTCACAAAAGTATGTAAACTTTGTTCACTAGGGACGTCATAAAAACAAACTGAAGATCAAGTGTGTCCAAGTGTTATACTGTGTATAGAAAAATGCAATCTGGTGGAATAAAAATTGCCTCCCTAGTAGCTTTATTGCTATAAAGCATTTAATCACTTTAAATTGTCTTTGCTTAAATAGCTTACGATAGGATCTCAAGGTACCCACAGTTCTTTAGAACTGCCATGAACTGCTCACAGTATTTGTGTTTATTACAAAGCTAGGGAGCAGAAAGTCAAGTCGCTCAGTCGTGTCCAACTCTTTGCGACCCCATGGACTATAGCCTACAAGGTTCCTCCATCCATAGAATTTTCCAGGCAAGAATAGAGTGATCCACTATTATTCTTTAGTAGAACCCACAGAAGTGACTGTTTCATTGTCTTTGGTGCTTTGCGTGTTAAGTCACTTCAGTCATGTCCAACTCTTTGTGACCCCGTGGACTGTAGTCCACCAGGATCCTCTATCCATGGAATTCTCCAGGCAAGAACACTGGAGTGGGTTGCCATCCCCTTCTCCAGGAGATCTTCGCATGGTTTTAGAATCAAGCATTTCTGAGTTTGAGTCCCAACAAGTCATATAACTTTTCTGAGTCTGTTTCCTTTTATGTAAAAAGAAGATGATACTATTGCTGCTATGGAGGTTCAGTGGCCTAATGTATGAGTAGGGCCTGGCACAATGCCTTACATAATGCCCGTTAGTTCTTTCCATCCCCACTTTTCCTCCCTGCCCCCATTCCTTAGGCCAAATGTGAGAGTTATTCTGCACTAAGTAAAGTCCTTTCTTAGCTACTTAAGATTTAGTTCCCTGTCTGAAGAAGAGAGTGGGGATAAAAGCAGGAAGAATACACCAATAATTAGTCCAATTTTCCACCTTCTTCTTATAGGCAAGGAGTGAGTTGGGGAGTAGAATGCCAACATGTCTTCAAGTGGAATAGTCAAGAGACATGCCAAAATGGAAGTCACTCTGTCCTCACACACAGGTGCATCAGCACTGGGTATCGTCCTGGTGCTGGGAGAACATCATAAAATATTTGATGCAGATTTGGGCCTAACATCCTTTTCTCTGGCTTCATGGCACATGGACTAGAAAACAAGACACAGGCCAGAGTAGAATCGTGAGAAGCCACCTGCATATCCTCACATCCGAATTCCCTGTTCTTCCAGTTCTCAAGGAAAGAAAGTTTGTTTTTTATTAGGAAATGGTGCTGACAACTCAGCATCAGTTATAACCCAGGGAATAAGAGCAGGAAACAGAAGATCTAGAGAGCAAAGATGGCAAAATGCTGACCCAAAGGCTGACAAGAGCCTGCACATATATTTTGCTTGGACTGAACAGAGATTTATTTTTTCAAAAATTTGAATTGGTTCCAAACAATCTTTAGTGTTTATTATTAGGATATTTCACATAAAACCTTGGTCTCAACTTCCTCTTGAAAAATTAGAATTGCTGGCAACAATGGGCTGATATCTCTGCCTAGTAACATACTCTGGAACAGAGGAGTGGCTGCTACTTTCACATAGCATATGTGCTCATCAACTGCCACAGTCTCTACCCGTCCCATTGTGTCCCTTTTGTTACCTTCAGGCCTGCTTTATTCATTCAGATTACTTTTCTAGTCTCTAGAGCCATTTGGAGTTTTTAAACTTTATTTACTTATTTTTGGCTGCTTTGGGTCTTCATTGTTGCATAGGTTTTCTCTAGTTGCTGTGAGTGGGGGCTACTCTTCTTTGCAGTCTGCAGGCTTCTCATTGCAGTGGCTTCTGTCTTGTTGTGGAGCACGGGCTCTAGGGCACGTGGGCTTCAGTATTTGTGGCACATGGGCTTAGTTGCTCTGCAGCGTGTGGCCTCTTCCCAGATCAGGGATCAAACCTGTGTCTCCTGCATTGGCAGGCGGATTCTTAACCAATGGGCCATCAGGGAAGGCCAACAGTCATTCAAACTTGAACCATGGTGTACAGTGATAACTGTTTAACAAGTGACTCTCTAGGGAGAAAAACCTGACAATTTCCGATTTCTGTTATATAAATATCCCCAATATGGCCGATTTCAAACTACCAATGTGTTGTCATTTAACACAAAGTGGTTAAGAGATGCACACAGTTGCCCCTCCCAAGCTGATGGGAGCTGGCATCAGAACACCGCTGGCTCGAACCCACTCAAAAAAGCTTCAGCAAAACAAGTGGTATGACCAGGGTGTGAGCTAGGAATTCTTATGCACAGGCTAAGAGTCAGAAATCAACCAGAAAAAGTCAGATTCAACACCTGACACAGAATTCATCATTAAGTCAATACTACTTCCTTGTTCCCTACCTCTTTTTAAAAATCCCACAGGCAAATTATCCAGTTTGGGAGCATGGGTAATATGCAAGGGAGGTGTGGACTGATGAAGGGTTGGCACTAGCTTGATGAGGTCAGATGACAAAATACAGGCCCCCTGACAGTGCCGCTGAATATTACACTGCTTTTCTCCTTATGAGAAGGAGACTAAGGGAGGGGACCAGGGAGGGCAGTGAGCTACCCATTTAGAAGCCAAGTTGGCAGTGAAAGAGAAATAGGCTGTGAATTACATCCAGAAACCTCTTCTCACACCAGAACTGCAGGGCTGCTGACCTCAAATGCAGAGGGCAAAGACCACAAGTAGGGACATCCTCTTCTCACACCCCATGCTTAGAACAGTATTCTAGAAGGTGAAAACTCTACACACCTTCAAGACAACTTAATCCAAATCTGATTAACCTACACGTGGAGAAACTGAGGCCCAGGGAGGAGGCAGAGAGTGGGTAGGTGGCTCAGCTGGGTCTGGAAGCCTGGTTTTCTGACCACCAGGCTCAGACCTTTTTTTTCTACCAAACACTGTCTGTCAAGGAGTTAAAAAGTGAAAGATTCAGTCCACAAATGGGTGGTGTTGCCAAACCAGCAACATGAATAATATTTTTTGACTGAATCAACTGTCTGTTTAGGCATCATGTAGACACAGTCAAACACTCATCTCCAGTTTTCCCTGTGTTTGGATGGTTTTAAAACCTAGCAGAGAAGCTGCACGTCCAGGGAGTTTTGCCAAGAAAATCTGAAAATCTAAACAGCCACTCTCACATTGGCCCTATAACCAAGTATCCAAGTCTTTTTTTTTTTTTTTTCCTTTTTCATATTAGAGAAAATATGTTCTTGCTACAAGAGAAGAAGCATCAGAACCTGGATGGATCCTTGAACTGAGATCAGGATTCTGGGCTCCAGTCCTGACTTTGCTTTGGATGGGTCATATCCTGACCTTCCTGTGGACCTCAGTTTCCCCATCTGTTTCTTCAAGCTCTTTGATCGTAAAATCATACTCTGGATGCCCGGTCACTCAGCCTGTTGGCCTCTTCCAACCTGTGTTTCTTGGCCACAGAGCATTCTAGAAGCCAAGTGCCAGAGATATGGCTGAGCCTCTGAAATACTGCTTGTTGGGCTTATTCTCCACAGCAGCTAATTTATACAGACAGGCCCCAAATGTCTGTACTCATGACAGACCTCTCCTCTCACTGCCTTTGAATTTTCCTGGTAACCTCTCAGTCATAAAAGCTGCCTGTAATCGAAAAAAAAAAAAAAAATTCTCCAAGAATCATATCTTTAAAAATAAAAAAAGCCTAAACCCAAATGAACCTTTTACTAGATTATGGGCTCCAGTGCTTATTCCTCAGGGGAGTCTTATGAAATCAGAGACAAAAACTTGAGATCAGACAAAGAGATGTCAAGCGAAGGTTTGGGTTTATTTAATTTTAATGTTTTCAAATCCACCCTGAGTTGGGAGGGAGGGTAGAAAAAACACAGAGAAACCCCCCTCCCAGCTGCAAAGCCCACGTGCTCAGCCATGCTTTTCTGTCATTTAGATTTCAGCTTTCCCCAATATTAGTGGAACTTAAGCCAAACAAGACTTCCTTTTATTCCTTCTACCCCTCTGCTCCATGCTTGCTAAGTCCTGTGCAAACTTGCCACAGTTCCTAAGCACACAGCTGTGAAATTATCAAGGCTGGACGAATGCCAGTACAAACCAATTTATTGGGGTCCTGGAATTAACTAAAACCTAGAAAGCCCGATTAATTGTGGCACAGCACAGCGAGGAGCATTCAGGGCGGGGGAAAGGGGCAGCAGGCCAGAGCACATGCAGGGCCTCCGTCCTGCCCCTTGATTTACAGGACACATAAAGAAGAGTTCCTTCTGTGCACAGGGTTGTGCTCCTCTTACTACTTATTCATCCCTAACCAAAATGTCACTGAGTCCAGCAGGGAAAATGGTAGTCAGTGTGTCTTAGCTACCTATGGAATCAGCCAATCCCATAATGGTAGTGCTTGGGATTAATTTAATTTAATTTGGGCTTCAGGCCCCCCATTTGGAGCGTCATCTTGGAGAGCCAGTGCTACTGTGGTTTCTTGGGGCACCTTACCACATAAGAGGAGGAATAGAGTGACTCTAGGGTAAATTGTTGGGGACAAAAAAGATACTGGGGATTTCTCTGGTGGTCCAGTGGCTAAGACTCCCCACTCCCAACGTGGGGAGGGGCTGGTTCGATCCTTGGTCAGGGAACTAGATCCTTCATGCCACAACTAAGAGTTTCCATGGCGCAACTAGAGACCCCGCATGCCACAGCTAGGGATCCCTCCTGTCACAACTAAGACCCAGTGCAGCCAAATAAATATTAAAAACAAGAAGCTATTGGTGTCCCCCACAGACCAGTACCTTCTCAGTTCCTGTTCAAAACCATGCCAGACCAATCCACTGCAAAAAACACTCCTCATCTCCTGGGGCGGGCTCAGGGATGAATTAAAAGTTAGGCATTAGCAGATACAAACTACTATATATCAAATAGATAAACAACAATGTCCTACTGTATAGCATAGTGAACTATATTCAATATCTTGTAATAAAGTACAATGGGAAAGAATCTGAATATATAGACATATGTAATAAATGTATATGTAACTGAATCACTTTTCTATACACCAGAAACTAACACAGTATTGTAAATCAGCTATACTACATAAAAAATAAAAATAAAAAGACTCCTTGTCTATGGTGGGAATGTAAATTGATACAGCCACTACAGAGAACACTATGGAGATTACTTAAAAAACTAAGAATAAACTACCATATGACCCAGCAATCCAACTACTGGGCATATACCCTCAGAAAACCATAATTCAAAAAGGCACATGTACTCCAATGTTCAGTTCAGTTCAGTTCAGTCGCTCAGTCGTGTCCGACTCTTTGCGACCCCATGAATCACAGCACGCCAGGTCTCCCTGTCCATCACCAACTCCCGGAGTTCACCCAGACTCAACGTCCACTGAGTTGGTGATACCATCCAGCCATCTCATCCTCTGTCATCCCCTTCTCCTCCTGCCCCCAATCCCTCCCAGCATCAGAGTCTTTTCCAATGAGTCAACTCTTCGCATGAGGTGGCCAAAGTACTGGAGTTTCAGCTTTAGCATCATTCCTTCCAAAGTAATCCCAGGGCTGATCTCCTTCAGAATGGACTGGTTGGATCTCCTTGCTGTGTAAGGGACTCTCAAGAGTCTTCTCCAGCACCACAGTTCAAAAGCATCAATTCTTCAGTGCTCAGCCTTCTTCACAGTCCACCTCTCACATCCATACATGACCACTGGAAAAACCATAGCCTTGACTAGACGGACCTTTGTTGGCAAAGTAATGTCTCTGCTTTTGAATATGCTATCTAGGTTTGTCATAACTTTCCTTCCAAGGAGTAAGCGTCTTTTAATTTCATGGCTGCAGTCACCATCTGCAGTGATTTTGGAGCCCCCCAAAATAAACTCTGACACAGTTTCCACTGTTTCCCCATCTATTTCCCATGAAGTGATGGGACCAGATGCCATGATCTTCGTTTTCTGAATGTTGAGCTTTAAGCCAACTTTTTCACTCTCCACTTTCACTTTCATCAAGAGGCTTTTTAGTTCCTCTTCACTTTCTGCCATAAGGGTGGTGTCATCTCCAGTGTTCACTGCAGCACTATTTACAATAGCCAGAACATGAAAGCAACCTAGATGTCCATCAATAGATCAAAGAAGTTATGGTGCATATATACAATGGAATATTACTCAGCCATAAAAAGAAATGAATTTGAGTCAGTTGTAGTGAGGTGGATGTACCTAGAGCCTGTACAGAGTGACTTCAGCAAGAGAAAAACAAATATCATATATTAACACCCACATGTATATATGGAATCTAGAAAAATGGTACTGATGAACCTATCTTCAGGGAAAGAATGGAGATGCAGATGTAGAAAATAGACTTGTAGACACAGCTGGGAAAGGAGAGGGTGGGACGTACTGAGAAAGTAGTATTGCCATACATACATCACCAAATGTAAAATAGCTAGCTAGTGGGAAGCTGCTATGTATTAATAGCACAGGGAGCCCAGCCTGGTGCTCTGTGACAAGCTAGTGTGGGAGTGGGATAGGGGAGTGGGAGGGAGGTTCAAGAAGGTGGGGATGTATATATCTATCTATCTATATCTATCTATCTATATCTATCTATCTATATCTATCTATCTATCTATATCTATCTATCTATCTATCTATATAGTTATGACTGACTTGTGTGGTAGTATGGCAGAAGCCAACACAACATTGTAAAGCAATTATCCTCCAGTTAAAAAAAAGACTCCTTGTTTAAAAGTATTAAGTACAATGTCTAAAGACTCCTCAAGTGTTTCCCAGTCAACACCCTTGAAGGCAGAGACAGTGGCAGCAAGGAGACTTCTCAAGCTTGGGAATGAGGCATGGCTATAAAGTGCTCAGTTGTCAGCAGGTAGGGGGTTTCCACTTCTGCTCAGCTGTCTTAGAGCCCTGGCATGGGCATAGTGGTCTAATATGTAAGCTTCCAGAGTGCCAGACCCACTCTCACTGGTTTTCTTTGTCAGCTCCACATCCAGGCTGACTAAGCAGTATAGAAAGTGAAGTCGCTCAGTCGTGTCCGACTCTTTGAGAACTCATGGACCATAGCCTACCAGGCTCTGCGGTCCATGGGATTTTCCACGCAAGAATACTGGAGTGGGCTGCCATTGCCTTCTCCTGGGGATCTTCGCAACCCAGGGATCGAACCCGGGTGCATTGCAGACAGAAGCTTTACCGTCTGAGCCACCAGGGAAGCCCAACTAAGCAGTATGCTCCATGTAATTGTACCACTGTTACAGCACTGAAGTATTTCCTAGACTCTGGGTAAAGTGCAGCTATCTCAGGCTTCCCCAAGTGTCCCCTGCAGACTCCACTGCTTCTGCCCCTCCTCTGGGACCCTTGAGCATTCTCTACAATCCACAGCTAAAGGGTAAATGCCTGGCATAGCAGAAGGCCTTTAGTATCCTATACCCTTGGTCCTCCAGCATCTTTTCTGGTTGGTTATTGCCCAAGCTGGACCAGAAGGTAAGTATTTTGGAAATCACTTGGTCCCATCACTTCATGGAAAATAGATGGGGGAACAATGGAAACAGTGACAGACTTTATTTTCTTGGGCTCCAAAATCACTGTGGATGGTGACTGCAACCATGAAATTAAAAGACGCTTGCTCCTTGGAAGAAAAGCTATGACAAACCTAGACAGCATATTAAAAAGCAGAGACATTACTTTGCTGACAAAGGTCCATATAGTCAAAGCTATGGTTTTTCCAGTAGTCATATATGGATGTGAGAGTTGGACCATGAAGAAGGCTGAGCGAGAAGAATTAATGCTTTCGAACTGTGATGTTGGAGAAGACTCTTGAGAGTACCTTGGACTGCAAGAAGATCAAACCAGTCAATCCTAAAGGAAATCAGTCCTGAACATTCATTAGAAGGACTGATGCTGAAGCTGAAGCTCCAATCCCTTTGCCACCCTGATGCAAAGAATTGACTCACTGGAAAAGACCCTGATGCCGGGAAAGACTGAAGGCAGGAGGAGAAGGGGACGACAGAGGACAAGATGGTTGGATGGCATCACTGACTCAATGGGCATTAATTTGAACAAACTCTGGGAAATGGTAAACGACAAGGAAGCCTGGTGTGCTGCAGTCCATGGGGTTGCAAAGTCAGACACGACTTTAGTGAATGAACAACAACACATCACAAAATGACACCTTCATTGCTTGTGGTGATGAGGAGAAACATACTGAGAAAAGCCCCTCAGATCTTCATGAGAAAAGCACCGAGAATCTGTTTCATTCCTCAGGGCAGCCCTGAAGCCATGAGCACTGGCATTGCCACCAGCTCCCTGGGTAGAGAGCATGGTATCTAGTACAAGGGCTGGCTGGAAGTGAGTATGCAGGAAGTGTGCATGGTAGCAGGTAATTCCAGCTGCTGAGGAAGCTGCTCTTGCCACTCTCCTCAGCCATGATTTTCCTTAAGTGTAGGCCAGCTCTTGGGGGACTGAACTATATCCCAGATAGGAATCACCTGGGCTTTTGATTGAGACCAGAATGGGGAAAAGATGGATGGAAGGATATAAAAGACCAAAGTGACCTAATCATGATGCTGTCAAATTATGTATGTGCCTTGGGGTAAAATGTCTTATGGACCCACATCAGGAGACCAGAACTAGTCCTTGTGCTGTCATTAGCTGTCTGCTTCAGACATGTCCCTTCATCTCCCTGAGTCTTGGCTTCTTCACCTATATCATCAAAGGACTGAGTTAAGTGATCTCTGGGGTTCCTTCTTGCTTTGAAATTCTATGGATTAATCATCATAATTATATAATTAGAACACTCAGTCATGTCCAACTCTTTGTGACCCCATGGACTGGAGCCTGCCAAGCTCCTTCATCCATGGACTCCTCCAGGCAAGAATACTGGAGTGGGTTGCCATTCCCTTCTCCAGGGGATCTTCCAAACCCAGGGGTAGAACCCAGGTGTCCCACATTGCAGGCAGATTCTTTACCATCTGAGCCACCAGGGAAGCCTAATCAGAAGCCTACCTTCAATTTATCAGGTACTCACTGTGTGTTGGGTATGATGCTAAGCATTGGTTGGCCAAATCTTATGGAAAAACCCGAACAAACATTTTGGCCAACCCAATACTTTTCCATGTGTTCTTTTGAATGTATTCAAAATGCATTTTGAATGACTTACATGGATTCATGGGCTTCCCAGGTGGTGCTAGTGGTAAAGAACTCGCCTGCAAGTGCAGGAGACATGAGACGTGGGTTCAATCCCTAGGCTGGGAAGATGTCCTAGAAGAGAGCACGGCAACCCATACCAGTATTCTTGCCTGGAGAATCTCTATGGACAGTGGAGCCTGGCAAGCTACAGTCCATGCAGTCACAAAGACTCAGACATGACTGAAGCGACTGAGCCTCTGCTGCACTTGGATTCATGTACATGTATTCTAAACAGACTCAAAACAACCCTATGAGGTAAGTATTAGTGTTTTCATCTGCTTTTTTACAAATCTGGAAGGTCACATAGGTATAGTAGGAAGTATAACCAGGACTCAAACTCACGGCTGCTGAATCTAAGACCCATGCTCTAACCTCCTCACTTTCCCTCAGCTGTGGCTCCATGTGTCCAAGACTGCAGGCTATGTGTCTACACACGTCTTGGTTTGAACCACTGCCTCTGTTTTTCTTTCCCCACATTCCCTGATAGTGAATTCTCTGGTTCTCCTATCTCAAGATTCCTCACTCACCACCTCCCCATCTTCCTGGTGTTTCACAGGCAAATAAATAGAATAGGCAGGAAGCCAAAAATCATACATTGGCTCCTAAAAAATAAATAGACCCACTTTCTTTTATTTTTATATTTTATTTTCTTTTTAAACTTTATGATATTGTATTGGTTTTGCCATATATCAATATTCATTTTAATTGGAAGTTAATTACTTTACAATATTGTATTGGTTTTGCCATACATCAACATGAATCCACCAAGGGTATACACGTGTTCCCCATCCTGAACCCCCTTCCCAACTCCCTCCCCGTACCATCCCTCTGGGTCATCCCAGTACACCAGCCCCAAGGATCCTATATTATGCATCAAACCTAGACTGGCGATTCATTTCATATATGATATTATACATGTTTCAATGCCATTCTCCCAAATCATCCCACCCCCTCCCTCTCCCACAGAGTCCAAAAGACTGTTCTATACATCTGTGTCTCTTTTGCTGTCTCGCATACAGGGCTATCATTACTATCTTTCTAAATTCCATATATATGCGTTAGTATAATGTATTGGTGTTTTTCTTTCTGGCTTACTTCACTCTGTATAATAGGCTCCAGTTTCATCCACCTCATTAGAACTGACTCAAATGTATTCTTTATAATGGCTGAGTAATACTCCATTGTGTATATGTACCACTGCTTTCTTATCCATTCGTCTGCTGATGGACATCTAGGTTGCTTCCATGTCCTGGCTATTATAAACAGTGCTGTGATGAACATTGGGGTACACGTGTCTCTATCAATTCTGGTTTCCTCGGTGTATATGCCCAGTAGTGGGATTGCTGGGTCATAAGGCAGTTCTATTTCCAGTTTTTTAAGGAATCTCCACACTGTTCTCTGCCGGGAGCCAGCGTGAGGAACTCCGCCCATGGCAAAGGTCATGAGGAAGGAGGCTCAGCATACACAAAGGTGGGATCGAGCCTCAGGAGTCCCCCTGGAAATTCTCAAGCATCTACCCCTACAACCAGAGTCTGCCTACTTTATTGCTTTGTGCTCTCACCTACACCTCTGACTTTACGGGGGCTGTCCTGGACGTGACAAGAGTGTTTTAGTTCACAACCGTGAGAGGCATGAGATGTTCTAAACTGTCTGAATACAGATTCCTTTGAGCAGTTAAAAGATTGATTAGAAATTGTATTGGTGAAGGGTTTTTCACTTGTTGGGCCAATGTTTGCTGCTAAGTTTCCATATCCCTTACTTCTGTGTCCCTGGCAGTGTATTGATTAATATAATTGGTGTAAGTAGTAGCTTTAATGTTTGTAACCTTGGACCCTTGAGTTAATTCTTTTTCTTGTTATAGCCCACCACACCTTTGCCCTATAGGAATGCAACTTTATCTAATGCTTTTGGAGGGCGGCTCCTGACTAATCACCTTTAGAGAAAAATAAGTTTTCTGAAGAAAGGGTCTTAAAATGTTAACAGGCCTCTGGGCCAGAAGATGATGCAAATCACCTAAACTTTTGCATATGATAAGTTTGCAGGAAGAAAGCCTGGCTTACTGCATGACTCTACCCCTTCCCCCATTATCCTCTATGCATAACTTAAGGTATAAAAACTACTTTGGAAAATAAAGTGTGGGCCTTGTTCACCGAAACTTGGTCTCCCCATGTCATTCTTTCTCTCACCTTCTGGCTGAATTGGAGCGTGGAGACTCGTCAAGCCTACTAATTATGCCTGGGCTTCTAAGATCTGATTGGGGAGGCCTTAGTGTCTCCTCTCCTTCGGGAGAACGGGAGATCGCCTGCAGCCTACGTAGGTAATATAAATTCCTTATTTTGGAATTTTATTAGCTTTCCATGTAAACCAAGTTATTCAGCCTCTTTTCTCCACTGAATTTTCTCACTGAGCTATCCTTATTTAACCACTCTTTATATCTTTAATTCTATCATATCCTTATCACTGAAGCCATCTCCCCTTCGAATTCCCTGGATCCACCGGGGCTGGACCCCGGCAAGTGGCGCCTGAACAGGGATGCCTGAGCAGTTAGGGTCATCAGCCCTATTGCTCCCCCCTCGGAACAATCTGGGTCATAAGCCCTGTTGTTCCCCCTCGGAACAAATAGGGTCATCAGCCCTGTTGTTCCCCCTCGGAGTAGTTAAGGTCATCAGCCCTAATGCTCCCCCCTCAGAACAATCTGGGTAATAAGCCCTGTTGTACCCCCTTGGAACAATTAGGGTCATCAGCCCTGTTGTTCCCCTGTGTTGAGTTTTTGGGACGGCTAGGACCCCACTCAGGGTGCCACGGACCCCACTTTAGGATAGACAGGGCGAGTAGGAGTGGGAAGTATTGAAAGTGTTAAAGGGTTGGAGAGAATACCCGGTTCCTGGAGTTAAAAGGTTGAAGGAAAACCTGATCTTTGAAAACTAAAACTATATCTTCTACTATACTTAATTTTCTGACATGGGTAACACTGAATCAAATGAAAGACAGCTCTTTATAGGAGTAATTTTGCAGCTATTAAGTAAGAGAGGAATCAAAGTTAAAAAATCTACCATTCAATCCTTTTTTTTTTTTTTTTTTTTTCATTTGTACAAGAATAGTGTCCTTGGTTTCCAGAAGAGGGTACTGTTAATTTAGATACTTGGGTGAAGGTTAAAAAAAAAAAAAAAAAAACTAAAAACTTATCCTACAAATATGATTAAAAATGTTCTGAACCCCTGTCATGAGGCTGTTGGATAGCCTATGGGAGAGGC
>NW_020867660.1:0-43636 GCF_003369695.1 Bos indicus x Bos taurus
CACCCCCCCCCCACCCCCTTTCCCAGCATATTGAGATACGACCACTTCCCTTCAGGCTTGCTCCTCACGTTCTTCTCTGATGTCTTTTGCCTGGAATGCCCTCTGCACTCTTTGGCTTCCATCCCATAGGGCATTTTTCGTTTCTTGAATGTCCTAAGTTTCCCTGGTCACATAGCCTTCCAAGATGCTATTTTCCTGCCTGAAATTCTTCCTGCAATCTCACCCTGGTTTACTCGGGTTCAACCTATGGACCTTGAAGCGAAATGGTGGCCTCCTGGAATTTCCTTCCCTGACACCCCAGGTTTCGGTGGTGAGGGAAGAGGCCCCTCTATACGGTTCTCAAAGGATCTGCCTGTGATGCTACTCATTAGAGTCGTCTCAGTGAAAGCAGGAACTCTGTGTCTCTTCTCTCCGCCTTCTATTCCCTGAAACTTATTACATGCCTCCTAGCTCAGCGTAGGTGCTCAGTATTTACTTAGTGTGTGAAAGACAGAAAAGCTCTTGGAAGCCTCAAGGGGTCACTTGGCTCGGCACTTTTGATCTCTGTGTATATTTGGCGAGTCAATTCTTTCCTTTCCTGGGTTGATGTGTACACTATATTCGAGGCACAATCTAAGGCATGAAGACATATCCATGCATAGAGGTTCTTGCTTTCAAGGAACTCGTACAGCAGATTTCTACAAGTTAGGGCTTTTCAAATGCTCTAGAAGCATGTGAACGTTCAGTATGCTCCATTTTCATTTCAAAGAAAGATCGTTTGACTTCCATAGCAAAGGTGGAGACCTTCCAACGTTGAGTCCAAGACTTATACCTTGACCATTTCAGGCAAGTCTTGTGGTTCCTTCTGGAGGTGTGTGGCTCTTGCAGAAATGTGAAGATCTTCCATCGTCCTCAGACTTTGGTGTCATTTGCAATCATCCAGAAAGCTTCCAGGTCCAGGTTCCAGACCACCACCACACACAGTCAGTAGCCAACGGAGTGGATTCCAGGAATACGCATTGTTCACCGGCATTACCGTTGATATTGTTGCTGCACACTCAATGCAGTGGGCAGGGCCTGGATTGTCCACTGGGTCTCATGTGGAATGGAAAGAAGGGCTCCCCACCCCCCACAGACCCCCACCCCCACTGTTGACAGCCTTGTGACGAGAAACGGTCCCCGAAACAAGAATCAGACAAAGCAGAGAAGCCCAGATGATAGTCCTTGAGATGAAGGAACTAAGCAGCTGGTTGAGATGGCACCAAGGGGAAAGGTTGCTCTTTTTGTCTGCCCCTCTACTCCTTTCTTCCTGGACACCTTAGGGCTTCGTCATGGAGATTTGAAAGAAAGTGCACAAAAGTCATATGTGTTGTATCAAGATTTTGAATTTAACCATCTCTCAAAAAGGAAGAGAGCTTCACCTGCACATGTTTCTTTCAAAAACGGCCATTGCTTTTCAATTCTAGGGTTTCTCTCTTGCCTTGTTCACTTAGCCTTAATAGTAAAAATCAACGAAAACTACATAAAGATTCACAGATACCAAAAAGGACAGCTTCTGTTTCTGAAATCATCTTTCCATTTAGTAGAACACGAGCTCTATTCTTTGTATTTTGCCTAGGGAATTAGCAATGTCCTGGTTCAGATGGCAAGGTATCCGCGCGCAGGAGATTGGGGTTCGATCCCTGGGTCTGGAAGATGCCTCCCGTAGAAGGAAATGGCAACCCACTCCAGTATCCTCGCCTGGGAAATGCCACAGACAGAGGAGCCTGATGGGCCGCAGTCCATGGGTCGTATCAAAGTTGGGCTCAATCCAGCAACTACGAACAGAAGTAATTCCAAAGACCACACTCAAGTGTGTGTGTGTGTGTGTGTGTGTGTTTGTGTGTGTCTGTATCTCCTCTTGCCGTCTTGGAGTCTGTCTCGGAATCTTCATGTATTTCTGCCTCTGTATCTCCTGACAGCCAGCCGCCGGCGCGTTCGTCTGGCCCCGGCCTCTCCCAGGCGCTCTGGTTCTGGCTGAGGAGCTTGCGCAGGCCAGCTGTCTCCCTTGGCGTGGGTGCGTGCGAGTGTCTGTGTGTCTGTCTGTGTGCCTGCCTGTGGCTCGTCTGCTCTCTCAGGAAGGTCGAGGGCTTGGCGTGGGGGCAAAGGGGGGGCCTCGGTAGTGCGAAGGGGAGGGGCTGAGGCGCTCCGCTCGACCGCGCCTTCCTGGCTTCTGGTGGGTTTGGGCACCGGACAGGTGCCGCGCAAGTTGGGCGCTCAAGTTTCGCTGCGCCTAGGCCCGCAGGAGGTTCAGAGGCCCCTGGGCCGCGGGGGTTGGGAGGCGGCGGGCGCCGAAGACCCACACCTCCGGGGCCGCGCGGGCCTGAGCAGCGCATGGGATCGGGGGGAGGCCCCGCTCAGCGAGCGCGGCCGGGTCTGGAGTGGCCGCGGGTGGGAGGGCGCCGAGACCTCCACACCCCTCAGCCCAGCCCCTAGGCCCCGCGCGCACGCACGCACGCACTGCCCTCCCGGTCAATGGGGGGTTCTGGAAGCCCCTCGGGCCCCCGGGCCCGGCCAGGCGCTTGCTGCTCTGGTGTTGGCGGTGTTCGGGGGGGCGGGCCGGCGTCAGCAGGCTGGAGTCCGGTCGCGGGTCGTGCGGCTCAAGTACAGCACGCCCCGCGACGAGAGGTGTGGCCCGTTGGCCCGACCTGCAGGGCAGAGCGAAAGGGAGGCGAAGCGCAAGGCTCTTAGGGCGCCCCGAGCCAACCGCCACCGTCTCAGGCCCTATCAGCCTGAAGGCGCCCGATCTCGTCTGATCTCGGAAGCTAAGCAGGGTCGGGCCTGGTTAGGATCTTGGATGGGAGACCACCTGGGAATCCCGGGTGCTCGAGGCTTTTTGCCTACCAGAAGAGGTCCTTTAGCCCCCGCCGCGCGTCCCGATTCTTGGATCCGGGCCGCGGGGAGCGGGTGGCCGGGGCCCCGACTCGCGCTGCAGACCTGGGTTGCCTCCGCGCGGCCCGCGAGCCCCTCCGCATTCGCATTCGGCTTCCAGGACACCCGACGACCGGCAGTCCCGTCTCCATCTGGGGCTCCTTTGGCTTGCCTCAGGCAATCCCGGGGCTTGCACCGACTCAAGCCAGATCCCCAGCACCCCCCCCCACCCCCTGCCTCGCAGGCCATCGCGCATGCGCATGTGCGTGCGCACGCACAGATAGATGTGCCCAAACGGGGCATCTATCTTGTTCACTTATACCGTGGGTGGATCTATGCCTGGGAGTCGGACTGCTGAACCATAATCTACTTCCACTTTTAGTTCCTTCGGGAACCTCCATAATCTTTTCCATACCGGCTCTACCCACGCCCATTCCTACTCACCGTGGAGGAGAGTTCCCTTTGCTCCACATCTTCTCCAGCTGTGGTTATTGACAGACATCGCAGTGAGGCCCAATCGGACTCATGTGAAGTGGTCCCTCCTTGGAGTTTGGAGTTGAGCCTCTCCAATCATTAGTGATGTGGAGCAAGATGACCTTTTGGAAATGCAGATGCAATGCTGTCACCTCCCTGCTCCAACGGCTCTCGTATTTTCCCAGCATATTGAAGATACGACCACTTCCCTTCAGGCTTGCTCCTCACGTTCTTCTCTGATGTCTTTTGCCTGGAATGCCCTCTGCACTCTTTGGCTTCCATCCCATAGGGCATTTTTCGTTTCTTGAATGTCCTAAGTTTCCCTGGTCACATAGCCTTCCAAGATGCTATTTTCCCTGCCTGAAATTCTTCCTGCATCTCAACCCTGGTTTACCTAGGTTCAACCTATGGACCTCAACGAAATGGTGCCTCTGGAAAGCCTTCCCTGACACCCAGGTTTTGTGGTGAGGGAAGAGGCCCCTCTATAGGTTCTCAAAGGATCTGCCTGTGATGTATCATTAGAGTCGTCTCAGTGAAAGCAGGAACTCTGTGTCTTCTTCTCTCCGCCTTCTATTCCCTGAAACTTATTACATGCCTCCTAGCTCAGCGTAGGTGCTCAGTATTTACTTAGTGTGTGAAAGACAGAAAAGCTCTTGGAAGCCTCAAGGGGTCACTTGGCTCGGCACTTTTGATCTCTGTGTATATTTGGCGAGTCAATTCTTTCCTTTCCTGGGTTGATGTGTACACTATATTCGAGGCACAATCTAAGGCATGAAGACATATCCATGCATAGAGGTTCTTGCTTTCAAGGAACTCGTACAGCAGATTTCTACAAGTTAGGGCTTTTCAAATGCTCTAGAAGCATGTGAACGTTCAGTATGCTCCATTTTCATTTCAAAGAAAGATCGTTTGACTTCCATAGCAAAGGTGGAGACCTTCCAACGTTGAGTCCAAGACTTATACCTTGACCATTTCAGGCAAGTCTTGTGGTTCCTTCTGGAGGTGTGTGGCTCTTGCAGAAATGTGAAGATCTTCCATCGTCCTCAGACTTTGGTGTCATTTGCAATCATCCAGAAAGCTTCCAGGTCCAGGTTCCAGACCACCACCACACACAGTCAGTAGCCAACGGAGTGGATTCCAGGAATACGCATTGTTCACCGGCATTACCGTTGATATTGTTGCTGCACACTCAATGCAGTGGGCAGGGCCTGGATTGTCCACTGGGTCTCATGTGGAATGGAAAGAAGGGCTCCCCACCCCCCACAGACCCCCCACCCCCACTGTTGACAGCCTTGTGACGAGAAACGGTCCCCGAAACAAGAATCAGACAAAGCAGAGAAGCCCAGATGATAGTCCTTGAGATGAAGGAACTAAGCAGCTGGTTGAGATGGCACCAAGGGGAAAGGTTGCTCTTTTTGTCTGCCCCTCTACTCCTTTCTTCCTGGACACCTTAGGGCTTCGTCATGGAGATTTGAAAGAAAGTGCACAAAAGTCATATGTGTTGTATCAAGATTTTGAATTTAACCATCTCTCAAAAAGGAAGAGAGCTTCACCTGCACATGTTTCTTTCAAAAACGGCCATTGCTTTTCAATTCTAGGGTTTCTCTCTTGCCTTGTTCACTTAGCCTTAATAGTAAAAATCAACGAAAACTACATAAAGATTCACAGATACCAAAAAGGACAGCTTCTGTTTCTGAAATCATCTTTCCATTTAGTAGAACACGAGCTCTATTCTTTGTATTTTGCCTAGGGAATTAGCAATGTCCTGGTTCAGATGGCAAGGTATCCCCACCCAGGAGATTGGGGTTCGATCCCTGGGTCCGGAAGATGCCTCCCGTAGAAGGAAATGGCAACCCACTCCAGTATCCTCGCCTGGGAAATGCCACGGACAGAGGAGCCTGATGGGCCGCAGTCCATGGGTCGTATCAAAGTTGGGCTCAATCCAGCAACTACGAACAGAAGTAATTCCAAAGACCACACTCAAGTGTGTGTGTGTGTGTGTGTGTGTTTGTGTGTGTCTGTATCTCCTCTTGCCGTCTTGGAGTCTGTCTCGGAATCTTCATGTATTTCTGCCTCTGTATCTCCTGACAGCCAGCCGCCGGCGCGTTCGTCTGGCCCCGGCCTCTCCCAGGCGCTCTGGTTCTGGCTGAGGAGCTTGCGCAGGCCAGCTGTCTCCCTTGGCGTGGGTGCGTGCGAGTGTCTGTGTGTCTGTCTGTGTGCCTGCCTGTGGCTCGTCTGCTCTCTCAGGAAGGTCGAGGGCTTGGCGTGGGGGCAAAGGGGGGGCCTCGGTAGTGCGAAGGGGAGGGGCTGAGGCGCTCCGCTCGACCGCGCCTTCCTGGCTTCTGGTGGGTTTGGGCACCGGACAGGTGCCGCGCAAGTTGGGCGCTCAAGTTTCGCTGCGCCTAGGCCCGCAGGAGGTTCAGAGGCCCCTGGGCCGCGGGGGTTGGGAGGCGGCGGGCGCCGAAGACCCACACCTCCGGGGCCGCGCGGGCCTGAGCAGCGCATGGGATCGGGCGGAGGCCCCGCTCAGCGAGCGCGGCCGGGTCTGGAGTGGCCGCGGGTGGGAGGGCGCCGAGACCTCCACACCCCTCAGCCCAGCCCCTAGGCCCCGCGCGCA
Organism: Bos indicus x Bos taurus; assembly: GCF_003369695.1. NCBI lineage: Eukaryota > Metazoa > Chordata > Mammalia > Artiodactyla > Bovidae > Bos > Bos indicus x Bos taurus. The sequence goes on from NW_020867660.1 coordinate 5,981, forward strand.
CGCACGCACGCACGCCCTCCCGGTCAATGGGGGGTCCTGGAAGCCCCTCGGGCCCCCGGGCCCGGCCAGGCGCTTGCTGCTCTGGTGTTGGCGGTGTTCGGGGGGGCGGGCCGGCGTCAGCAGGCTGGAGTCCGGTCGCGGGTCGTGCGGCTCAAGTACAGCACGCCCCGCGACGAGAGGTGTGGCCCGTTGGCCCGACCTGCAGGGCAGAGCGAAAGGGAGGCGAAGCGCAAGGCTCTTAGGGCGCCCCGAGCCAACCGCCACCGTCTCAGGCCCTATCAGCCTGAAGGCGCCCGATCTCGTCTGATCTCGGAAGCTAAGCAGGGTCGGGCCTGGTTAGGATCTTGGATGGGAGACCACCTGGGAATCCCGGGTGCTCGAGGCTTTTTGCCTACCAGAAGAGGTCCTTTAGCCCCCGCCGCGCGTCCCGATTCTTGGATCCCCCCCGCAGCCCCAGCCCCTCCCGGGCCGCGGGGAGCGGGTGGCCGGGGCCCCGACTCGCGCTGCAGACCTGGGTTGCCTCCGCGCGGCCCGCGAGCCCCTCCGCATTCGCATTCGGCTTCCAGGACACCCGACGACCGGCAGTCCCGTCTCCATCTGGGGCTCCTTTGGCTTGCCTCAGGCAATCCCGGGGCTTGCACCGACTCAAGCCAGATCCCCAGCACCCGCCCCCCCCACCCCCTGCCCCGCAGGCCATCGCGCATGCGCATGTGCGCGCGCACGCACAGATAGATGTGCCCAAACGGGGCATCTATCTTGTTCAATTATACTGTGGGTGGATCTATGCCTGGGAGTCGGACTGCTGAACCATAATCTACTTCCACTTTTAGTTCCTTCGGGAACCTCCATAATCTTTTCCATACCGGCTCTACCCACGCCCATTCCTACTCACCGTGGAGGAGAGTTCCCTTTGCTCCACATCTTCTCCAGCTGTGGTTATTGACAGACATCGCAGTGAGGCCCAATCGGACTCATGTGAAGTGGTCCCTCCTTGGAGTTTGGAGTTGAGCCTCTCCAATCATTAGTGATGTGGAGCAAGATGACCTTTTGGAAATGCAGATGCAATGCTGTCACCTCCCTGCTCCAACGGCTCTCGTATTTTCCCAGCATATTGAAGATACGACCACTTCCCTTCAGGCTTGCTCCTCACGTTCTTCTCTGATGTCTTTTGCCTGGAATGCCCTCTGCACTCTTTGGCTTCCATCCCATAGGGCATTTTTCGTTTCTTGAATGTCCTAAGTTTCCCTGGTCACATAGCCTTCCAAGATGCTATTTTCCCTGCCTGAAATTCTTCCTGCATCTCAACCCTGGTTTACCTAGGTTCAACCTATGGACCTCAACGAAATGGTGCCTCTGGAAAGCCTTCCCTGACACCCAGGTTTTGTGGTGAGGGAAGAGGCCCCTCTATAGGTTCTCAAAGGATCTGCCTGTGATGTATCATTAGAGTCGTCTCAGTGAAAGCAGGAACTCTGTGTCTTCTTCTCTCCGCCTTCTATTCCCTGAAACTTATTACATGCCTCCTAGCTCAGCGTAGGTGCTCAGTATTTACTTAGTGTGTGAAAGACAGAAAAGCTCTTGGAAGCCTCAAGGGGTCACTTGGCTCGGCACTTTTGATCTCTGTGTATATTTGGCGAGTCAATTCTTTCCTTTCCTGGGTTGATGTGTACACTATATTCGAGGCACAATCTAAGGCATGAAGACATATCCATGCATAGAGGTTCTTGCTTTCAAGGAACTCGTACAGCAGATTTCTACAAGTTAGGGCTTTTCAAATGCTCTAGAAGCATGTGAACGTTCAGTATGCTCCATTTTCATTTCAAAGAAAGATCGTTTGACTTCCATAGCAAAGGTGGAGACCTTCCAACGTTGAGTCCAAGACTTATACCTTGACCATTTCAGGCAAGTCTTGTGGTTCCTTCTGGAGGTGTGTGGCTCTTGCAGAAATGTGAAGATCTTCCATCGTCCTCAGACTTTGGTGTCATTTGCAATCATCCAGAAAGCTTCCAGGTCCAGGTTCCAGACCACCACCACACACAGTCAGTAGCCAACGGAGTGGATTCCAGGAATACGCATTGTTCACCGGCATTACCGTTGATATTGTTGCTGCACACTCAATGCAGTGGGCAGGGCCTGGATTGTCCACTGGGTCTCATGTGGAATGGAAAGAAGGGCTCCCCACCCCCCACAGACCCCCCACCCCCACTGTTGACAGCCTTGTGACGAGAAACGGTCCCCGAAACAAGAATCAGACAAAGCAGAGAAGCCCAGATGATAGTCCTTGAGATGAAGGAACTAAGCAGCTGGTTGAGATGGCACCAAGGGGAAAGGTTGCTCTTTTTGTCTGCCCCTCTACTCCTTTCTTCCTGGACACCTTAGGGCTTCGTCATGGAGATTTGAAAGAAAGTGCACAAAAGTCATATGTGTTGTATCAAGATTTTGAATTTAACCATCTCTCAAAAAGGAAGAGAGCTTCACCTGCACATGTTTCTTTCAAAAACGGCCATTGCTTTTCAATTCTAGGGTTTCTCTCTTGCCTTGTTCACTTAGCCTTAATAGTAAAAATCAACGAAAACTACATAAAGATTCACAGATACCAAAAAGGACAGCTTCTGTTTCTGAAATCATCTTTCCATTTAGTAGAACACGAGCTCTATTCTTTGTATTTTGCCTAGGGAATTAGCAATGTCCTGGTTCAGATGGCAAGGTATCCGCGCGCAGGAGATTGGGGTTCGATCCCTGGGTCTGGAAGATGCCTCCCGTAGAAGGAAATGGCAACCCACTCCAGTATCCTCGCCTGGGAAATGCCACAGACAGAGGAGCCTGATGGGCCGCAGTCCATGGGTCGTATCAAAGTTGGGCTCAATCCAGCAACTACGAACAGAAGTAATTCCAAAGACCACACTCAAGTGTGTGTGTGTGTGTGTGTGTGTGTTTGTGTGTGTCTGTATCTCCTCTTGCCGTCTTGGAGTCTGTCTCGGAATCTTCATGTATTTCTGCCTCTGTATCTCCTGACAGCCAGCCGCCGGCGCGTTCGTCTGGCCCCGGCCTCTCCCAGGCGCTCTGGTTCTGGCTGAGGAGCTTGCGCAGGCCAGCTGTCTCCCTTGGCGTGGGTGCGTGCGAGTGTCTGTGTGTCTGTCTGTGTGCCTGCCTGTGGCTCGTCTGCTCTCTCAGGAAGGTCGAGGGCTTGGCGTGGGGGCAAAGGGGGGGCCTCGGTAGTGCGAAGGGGAGGGGCTGAGGCGCTCCGCTCGACCGCGCCTTCCTGGCTTCTGGTGGGTTTGGGCACCGGACAGGTGCCGCGCAAGTTGGGCGCTCAAGTTTCGCTGCGCCTAGGCCCGCAGGAGGTTCAGAGGCCCCTGGGCCGCGGGGGTTGGGAGGCGGCGGGCGCCGAAGACCCACACCTCCGGGGCCGCGCGGGCCTGAGCAGCGCATGGGATCGGGGGGAGGCCCCGCTCAGCGAGCGCGGCCGGGTCTGGAGTGGCCGCGGGTGGGAGGGCGCCGAGACCTCCACACCCCTCAGCCCAGCCCCTAGGCCCCGCGCGCACGCACGCACGCATGCCCTCCCGGTCAATGGGGGGTTCTGGAAGCCCCTCGGGCCCCCGGGCCCGGCCAGGCGCTTGCTGCTCTGGTGTTGGCGGTGTTCGGGGGGGCGGGCCGGCGTCAGCAGGCTGGAGTCCGGTCGCGGGTCGTGCGGCTCAAGTACAGCACGCCCCGCGACGAGAGGTGTGGCCCGTTGGCCCGACCTGCAGGGCAGAGCGAAAGGGAGGCGAAGCGCAAGGCTCTTAGGGCGCCCCGAGCCAACCGCCACCGTCTCAGGCCCTATCAGCCTGAAGGCGCCCGATCTCGTCTGATCTCGGAAGCTAAGCAGGGTCGGGCCTGGTTAGGATCTTGGATGGGAGACCACCTGGGAATCCCGGGTGCTCGAGGCTTTTTGCCTACCAGAAGAGGTCCTTTAGCCCCCGCCGCGCGTCCCGATTCTTGGATCCGGGCCGCGGGGAGCGGGTGGCCGGGGCCCCGACTCGCGCTGCAGACCTGGGTTGCCTCCGCGCGGCCCGCGAGCCCCTCCGCATTCGCATTCGGCTTCCAGGACACCCGACGACCGGCAGTCCCGTCTCCATCTGGGGCTCCTTTGGCTTGCCTCAGGCAATCCCGGGGCTTGCACCGACTCAAGCCAGATCCCCAGCACCCCCCCCCACCCCCTGCCTCGCAGGCCATCGCGCATGCGCATGTGCGTGCGCACGCACAGATAGATGTGCCCAAACGGGGCATCTATCTTGTTCACTTATACCGTGGGTGGATCTATGCCTGGGAGTCGGACTGCTGAACCATAATCTACTTCCACTTTTAGTTCCTTCGGGAACCTCCATAATCTTTTCCATACCGGCTCTACCCACGCCCATTCCTACTCACCGTGGAGGAGAGTTCCCTTTGCTCCACATCTTCTCCAGCTGTGGTTATTGACAGACATCGCAGTGAGGCCCAATCGGACTCATGTGAAGTGGTCCCTCCTTGGAGTTTGGAGTTGAGCCTCTCCAATCATTAGTGATGTGGAGCAAGATGACCTTTTGGAAATGCAGATGCAATGCTGTCACCTCCCTGCTCCAACGGCTCTCGTATTTTCCCAGCATATTGAAGATACGACCACTTCCCTTCAGGCTTGCTCCTCACGTTCTTCTCTGATGTCTTTTGCCTGGAATGCCCTCTGCACTCTTTGGCTTCCATCCCATAGGGCATTTTTCGTTTCTTGAATGTCCTAAGTTTCCCTGGTCACATAGCCTTCCAAGATGCTATTTTCCCTGCCTGAAATTCTTCCTGCATCTCAACCCTGGTTTACCTAGGTTCAACCTATGGACCTCAACGAAATGGTGCCTCTGGAAAGCCTTCCCTGACACCCAGGTTTTGTGGTGAGGGAAGAGGCCCCTCTATAGGTTCTCAAAGGATCTGCCTGTGATGTATCATTAGAGTCGTCTCAGTGAAAGCAGGAACTCTGTGTCTTCTTCTCTCCGCCTTCTATTCCCTGAAACTTATTACATGCCTCCTAGCTCAGCGTAGGTGCTCAGTATTTACTTAGTGTGTGAAAGACAGAAAAGCTCTTGGAAGCCTCAAGGGGTCACTTGGCTCGGCACTTTTGATCTCTGTGTATATTTGGCGAGTCAATTCTTTCCTTTCCTGGGTTGATGTGTACACTATATTCGAGGCACAATCTAAGGCATGAAGACATATCCATGCATAGAGGTTCTTGCTTTCAAGGAACTCGTACAGCAGATTTCTACAAGTTAGGGCTTTTCAAATGCTCTAGAAGCATGTGAACGTTCAGTATGCTCCATTTTCATTTCAAAGAAAGATCGTTTGACTTCCATAGCAAAGGTGGAGACCTTCCAACGTTGAGTCCAAGACTTATACCTTGACCATTTCAGGCAAGTCTTGTGGTTCCTTCTGGAGGTGTGTGGCTCTTGCAGAAATGTGAAGATCTTCCATCGTCCTCAGACTTTGGTGTCATTTGCAATCATCCAGAAAGCTTCCAGGTCCAGGTTCCAGACCACCACCACACACAGTCAGTAGCCAACGGAGTGGATTCCAGGAATACGCATTGTTCACCGGCATTACCGTTGATATTGTTGCTGCACACTCAATGCAGTGGGCAGGGCCTGGATTGTCCACTGGGTCTCATGTGGAATGGAAAGAAGGGCTCCCCACCCCCCACAGACCCCCCACCCCCACTGTTGACAGCCTTGTGACGAGAAACGGTCCCCGAAACAAGAATCAGACAAAGCAGAGAAGCCCAGATGATAGTCCTTGAGATGAAGGAACTAAGCAGCTGGTTGAGATGGCACCAAGGGGAAAGGTTGCTCTTTTTGTCTGCCCCTCTACTCCTTTCTTCCTGGACACCTTAGGGCTTCGTCATGGAGATTTGAAAGAAAGTGCACAAAAGTCATATGTGTTGTATCAAGATTTTGAATTTAACCATCTCTCAAAAAGGAAGAGAGCTTCACCTGCACATGTTTCTTTCAAAAACGGCCATTGCTTTTCAATTCTAGGGTTTCTCTCTTGCCTTGTTCACTTAGCCTTAATAGTAAAAATCAACGAAAACTACATAAAGATTCACAGATACCAAAAAGGACAGCTTCTGTTTCTGAAATCATCTTTCCATTTAGTAGAACACGAGCTCTATTCTTTGTATTTTGCCTAGGGAATTAGCAATGTCCTGGTTCAGATGGCAAGGTATCCCCACCCAGGAGATTGGGGTTCGATCCCTGGGTCCGGAAGATGCCTCCCGTAGAAGGAAATGGCAACCCACTCCAGTATCCTCGCCTGGGAAATGCCACGGACAGAGGAGCCTGATGGGCCGCAGTCCATGGGTCGTATCAAAGTTGGGCTCAATCCAGCAACTACGAACAGAAGTAATTCCAAAGACCACACTCAAGTGTGTGTGTGTGTGTGTGTGTGTTTGTGTGTGTCTGTATCTCCTCTTGCCGTCTTGGAGTCTGTCTCGGAATCTTCATGTATTTCTGCCTCTGTATCTCCTGACAGCCAGCCGCCGGCGCGTTCGTCTGGCCCCGGCCTCTCCCAGGCGCTCTGGTTCTGGCTGAGGAGCTTGCGCAGGCCAGCTGTCTCCCTTGGCGTGGGTGCGTGCGAGTGTCTGTGTGTCTGTCTGTGTGCCTGCCTGTGGCTCGTCTGCTCTCTCAGGAAGGTCGAGGGCTTGGCGTGGGGGCAAAGGGGGGGCCTCGGTAGTGCGAAGGGGAGGGGCTGAGGCGCTCCGCTCGACCGCGCCTTCCTGGCTTCTGGTGGGTTTGGGCACCGGACAGGTGCCGCGCAAGTTGGGCGCTCAAGTTTCGCTGCGCCTAGGCCCGCAGGAGGTTCAGAGGCCCCTGGGCCGCGGGGGTTGGGAGGCGGCGGGCGCCGAAGACCCACACCTCCGGGGCCGCGCGGGCCTGAGCAGCGCATGGGATCGGGCGGAGGCCCCGCTCAGCGAGCGCGGCCGGGTCTGGAGTGGCCGCGGGTGGGAGGGCGCCGAGACCTCCACACCCCTCAGCCCAGCCCCTAGGCCCCGCGCGCACGCACGCACGCACGCCCTCCCGGTCAATGGGGGGTCCTGGAAGCCCCTCGGGCCCCCGGGCCCGGCCAGGCGCTTGCTGCTCTGGTGTTGGCGGTGTTCGGGGGGGCGGGCCGGCGTCAGCAGGCTGGAGTCCGGTCGCGGGTCGTGCGGCTCAAGTACAGCACGCCCCGCGACGAGAGGTGTGGCCCGTTGGCCCGACCTGCAGGGCAGAGCGAAAGGGAGGCGAAGCGCAAGGCTCTTAGGGCGCCCCGAGCCAACCGCCACCGTCTCAGGCCCTATCAGCCTGAAGGCGCCCGATCTCGTCTGATCTCGGAAGCTAAGCAGGGTCGGGCCTGGTTAGGATCTTGGATGGGAGACCACCTGGGAATCCCGGGTGCTCGAGGCTTTTTGCCTACCAGAAGAGGTCCTTTAGCCCCCGCCGCGCGTCCCGATTCTTGGATCCCCCCCGCAGCCCCAGCCCCTCCCGGGCCGCGGGGAGCGGGTGGCCGGGGCCCCGACTCGCGCTGCAGACCTGGGTTGCCTCCGCGCGGCCCGCGAGCCCCTCCGCATTCGCATTCGGCTTCCAGGACACCCGACGACCGGCAGTCCCGTCTCCATCTGGGGCTCCTTTGGCTTGCCTCAGGCAATCCCGGGGCTTGCACCGACTCAAGCCAGATCCCCAGCACCCCCCCCCCACCCCCTGCCTCGCAGGCCATCGCGCATGCGCATGTGCGCGCGCACGCACAGATAGATGTGCCCAAACGGGGCATCTATCTTGTTCAATTATACTGTGGGTGGATCTATGCCTGGGAGTCGGACTGCTGAACCATAATCTACTTCCACTTTTAGTTCCTTCGGGAACCTCCATAATCTTTTCCATACCGGCTCTACCCACGCCCATTCCTACTCACCGTGGAGGAGAGTTCCCTTTGCTCCACATCTTCTCCAGCTTTGGTTATTGACAGACATCGCAGTGAGGCCCAATCGGACTCATGTGAAGTGGTCCCTCCTTGGAGTTTGGAGTTGAGCCTCTCCAATCATTAGTGATGTGGAGCAAGATGACCTTTTGGAAATGCAGATGCAATGCTGTCACCTCCCTGCTCCAACGGCTCTCGTATTTTCCCAGCATATTGAAGATACGACCACTTCCCTTCAGGCTTGCTCCTCACGTTCTTCTCTGATGTCTTTTGCCTGGAATGCCCTCTGCACTCTTTGGCTTCCATCCCATAGGGCATTTTTCGTTTCTTGAATGTCCTAAGTTTCCCTGGTCACATAGCCTTCCAAGATGCTATTTTCCCTGCCTGAAATTCTTCCTGCATCTCAACCCTGGTTTACCTAGGTTCAACCTATGGACCTCAACGAAATGGTGCCTCTGGAAAGCCTTCCCTGACACCCAGGTTTTGTGGTGAGGGAAGAGGCCCCTCTATAGGTTCTCAAAGGATCTGCCTGTGATGTATCATTAGAGTCGTCTCAGTGAAAGCAGGAACTCTGTGTCTTCTTCTCTCCGCCTTCTATTCCCTGAAACTTATTACATGCCTCCTAGCTCATCGTAGGTGCTCAGTATTTACTTAGTGTGTGAAAGACAGAAAAGCTCTTGGAAGCCTCAAGGGGTCACTTGGCTCGGCACTTTTGATCTCTGTGTATATTTGGCGAGTCAATTCTTTCCTTTCCTGGGTTGATGTGTACACTATATTCGAGGCACAATCTAAGGCATGAAGACATATCCATGCATAGAGGTTCTTGCTTTCAAGGAACTCGTACAGCAGATTTCTACAAGTTAGGGCTTTTCAAATGCTCTAGAAGCATGTGAACGTTCAGTATGCTCCATTTTCATTTCAAAGAAAGATCGTTTGACTTCCATAGCAAAGGTGGAGACCTTCCAACGTTGAGTCCAAGACTTATACCTTGACCATTTCAGGCAAGTCTTGTGGTTCCTTCTGGAGGTGTGTGGCTCTTGCAGAAATGTGAAGATCTTCCATCGTCCTCAGACTTTGGTGTCATTTGCAATCATCCAGAAAGCTTCCAGGTCCAGGTTCCAGACCACCACCGCACACAGTCAGTAGCCAACGGAGTGGATTCCAGGAATACGTGTTGTTCACCCGCATTACCGTTGATATTGTTGCTGCACACTCAATGCAGTGGGCAGGGCCTGGATTGTCCACTGGGTCTCATGTGGAATGGAAAGAAGGGCTTCCCCCCCCCACAGATCCCCCACCCCCACTGTTGACAGCCTTGTGACGAGAAACGGTCCCCGAAACAAGAATCAGACAAAGCAGAAAAGCCCAGATGATAGTCCTTGAGATGAAGGAACTAAGCAGCTGGTTGAGATGGCACCAAGGGGAAAGGTTGCTCTTTTTGTCTGCCCCTCTACTCCTTTCTTCCTGGACACCTTAGGGCTTCGTCATGGAGATTTGAAAGAAAGTGCACAAAAGTCATATGTGTTGAATCAAGATTTTGAATTTAACCATCTCTCAAAAAGGAAGAGAGCTTCACCTGCACATGTTTCTTTCAAAAACGTCCATTGCTTTTCAATTCTAGGGTTTCTCTCTTGCCTTGTTCACTTAGCCTTAATAGTAAAAATCAACGAAAACTACATAAAGATTCACAGATACCAAAAAGGACAGCTTCTGTTTCTGAAATCATCTTTCCATTTAGTAGAACACGAGCTCTATTCTTTGTATTTTGCCTAGGGAATTAGCAATGTCCTGGTTCAGATGGCAAGGTATCCGCGCGCAGGAGATTGGGGTTCGATCCCTGGGTCCGGAAGATGCCTCCCGTAGAAGGAAATGGCAACCCACTCCAGTATCCTCGCCTGGGAAATGCCACGGACAGAGGAGCCTGATGGGCCGCAGTCCATGGGTCGTATCAAAGTTGGGCTCAACCCAGCAACTACGAACAGAAGTATTTCCAAAGACCACACTCAAGTGTATGTGTGTGTGTGTGTGTGTGTGTGTGTGTGTGTGTGTCTGTATCTCCTCTTGCCGTCTTGGAGTCTGTCTCGGAATCTTCATGTATTTCTGCCTCTGTATCTCCTGACAGCCAGCCGCCGGCCCGTTCGTCTGGCCCCGGCCTCTCCCAGGCGCTCTGGCTCTGGCTGAGGAGCTTGCGCAGGCCAGCTGTCTCCCTTGGCGTGGGTGCGTGCGAGTGTCTGTGTGTCTGTCTGTGTGCCTGCCTGTGGCTCGTCTGCTCTCTCAGGAAGGTCGAGGGCTTGGCGTGGGGGCAAAGGGGGGGCCTCGGTAGTGCGAAGGGGAGGGGCTGAGGCGCTCCGCTCGACCGCGCCTTCCTGGCTTCTGGTGGGTTTGGGCACCGGACAGGTGCCGCGCAAGTTGGGCGCTCAAGTTTCGCTGCGCCTAGGCCCGCAGGAGGTTCAGAGGCCCCTGGGCCGCGGGGGTTGGGAGGCGGCGGGCGCCGAAGACCCACACCTCCGGGGCCGCGCGGGCCTGAGCAGCGCATGGGATCGGGGGGAGGCCCCGCTCAGCGAGCGCGGCCGGGTCTGGAGTGGCCGCGGGTGGGAGGGCACCGAGACCTCCACACCCCTCAGCCCAGCCCCTAGGCCCCGCGCGCACGCACGCACGCACGCCCTCCCGGTCAATGGGGGGTCCTGGATGCCCCTCGGGCCCCCGGGCCCGGCCAGGCGCTTGCTGCTCTGGTGTTGGCGGTGTTCGGGGGTGCGGGCCGGCGTCAGCAGGCTGGAGTCCGGTCTCGGGTCGTGCGGCTCAAGTACAGCACGCCCCGGGACGAGAGGTGCGGCCCGTTGGCCCGACCTGCAGGGCAGAGCGAAAGGGAGGCGAAGCGCAAGGCTCTTAGGGCGCCCCGAGCCAACCGCCACCGTCTCAGGCCCTATCAGCCTGAAGGCGCCCGATGTCGTCTGATCTCGGAAGCTAAGCAGGGTCGGGCCTGGTTAGGATCTTGGATGGGAGACCACCTGGGAATCCCGGGTGCTCGAGGCTTTTTGCCTACCAGAAGAGGTCCTTTAGCCCCCGCCGCGCGTCCCGATTCTTGGATCCCCCCCACAGCCCCAGCCCCTCCCGGGCCGCGGGGAGCAGCTGGCCGGGGCCCCGACTCCCGCTGCAGACCTGGGTTGCCTCCACGCGGCCCGCGAGCCCCTCCGCATTCGCGTTCGGCTTCCAGGACACCCGACGACCGGCAGTCCCGTCTCCATCTGGGGCTCCTTTGGCTTGCCTCAGGCAATCCCGGGGCTTGCACCGACTCAAGCCAGATCCCCAGCACCCACCCCGCCCCTGCCTCGCAGGCCATCGCGCATGCCCATGTGCGCGCGCACGCACAGATAGATGTGCCCAAACGGGGCATCTATCTTGTTCAATTATACTGTGGGTGGATCTATGCCCGGGAGTCGGACTGCTGAACCATACGCTACTTCCACTTTTAGTTCCTTCGGGAACCTCCATAATCTTTTCCATACCGGCTCTACCCACGCCCATTCCTACTCACCGTGGAGGAGAGTTCCCTTTGCTCCACATCTTCTCCAGCTGTGGTTATTGACAGACATCGCAGTGAGGCCCAATCGGACTCATGTGAAGTGGTTCCTCCTTGGAGTTTGGAGTTGAGCCTCTCCAATCATTAGTGATGTGGAGCAAGATGACCTTTTGGAAATGCAGATGCAATGCTGTCACCTCCCTGCTCCAACGGCTCTCGTATTTTCCCAGCATATTGAAGATACGACCACTTCCCTTCAGGCTTGCTCCTCACGTTCTTCTCTGATGTCTTTTGCCTGGAATGCCCTCTGCACTCTTTGGCTTCCATCCCATAGGGCATTTTTCGTTTCTTGAATGTCCTAAGTTTCCCTGGTCACATAGCCTTCCAAGATGCTATTTTCCCTGCCTGAAATTCTTCCTGCATCTCAACCCTGGTTTACCTAGGTTCAACCTATGGACCTCAACGAAATGGTGCCTCTGGAAAGCCTTCCCTGACACCCAGGTTTTGTGGTGAGGGAAGAGGCCCCTCTATAGGTTCTCAAAGGATCTGCCTGTCATGTATCATTAGAGTCGTCTCAGTGAAAGCAGGAACTCTGTGTCTTCTTCTCTCCGCCTTCTATTCCCTGAAACTTATTACATGCCTCCTAGCTCATCGTAGGTGCTCAGTATTTACTTAGTGTGTGAAAGACAGAAAAGCTCTTGGAAGCCTCAAGGGGTCACTTGGCTCGGCACTTTTGATCTCTGTGTCTATTTGGCGAGTCAATTCTTTCCTTTCCTGGGTTGATGTGTACACTATATTCGAGGCACAATCTAAGGCATGAAGACATATCCATGCATAGAGGTTCTTGCTTTCAAAAAACTCGTACAGCAGATTTCTACAAGTTAGGGCTTTTCAAATGCTCTAGAAGCATGTGAACGTTCAGTATGCTCCATTTTCATTGCAAAGAAAGATCGTTTGACTTCCATAGCAAAGGTGGAGACCTTCCAACGTTGAGTCCAAGACTTATACCTTGACCATTTCAGGCAAGTCTTGTGGTTCCTTCTGGAGGTGTGTGGCTCTTGCAGAAATGTGAAGATCTTCTGTTGGGGGCCAGAGTGAGGTACTCCGTCCATGGCAAAGGTCATGAGGAAGGAGGCTCGACATACGCAAAGGCGGGATCGAGCCTCAGGAGTCCCCCTGGAAATCCTCGAGCATCTACCCCCATAACCAGAGCCTGCCTACTTTACTACTTTGTGCTCACCTACACCTCTGACTTTACGGGGGGCTGTCCCCCACCACCTCTTTTGGAGAAGGAGTTAACTTAGAGCTCCAGTTTATAATAATTCCTGGGCGTGATAAGAGTGTTTTAACCTACAAACTCCTCTGAAGGTTCTCTGGCCTGCCTGACAGGCTTGTCCGGCCACATGTGATCGCTCACAGCCTCCCAACCGTGAGAGGCACAAGATGCTTTAAACCTTCTAAAAACAGGTTCCTTAGAAAAGTTAGAAAACTATTAGTATAAGTATAATGGGCTAATTAGAAATTGTGTTGGTGAAGGGTTTTTCATTTGTTGAGCCAATGTTTGTTGCTAAGTCTCCATATCCCCTGCCCTTACACACATTAATGAATATATAGAATTAACCTTTGATATTAATCACGTTAGACCTTAGGCTAAGTAAATTCTTTCCTTAACTAAAACCCACTACACCCTCACCCTGTAGGAATGTAACTTTATTTGGGTGGCGTCTGTTTTGAGAATAATCAGCCCTGGAGAAATAAGTGTCCTGATTGACTGACCGCTGTCACAAGGAGAGGGTCGTAAATTGTCAGCAGGGCCCCCTGGCCAGAAGATGATGTAACACCCCTAAGACCTCTGTATACATTTGTGTGAAGCACCTGACTTTAATGAAAGTCAGGACTGCTGTCCCCATGTGACTTTTGCATAACATCTCAGTGTATAAAAGTAGACCATGGAAAATAAAGAATTGGGATCAGTTTCTCAAAATACTGGTCTCCCCATGTCGCTCTCTCTCTCACTCTGGTTGAGTCTCCATCTGGAGCGCGGAACCCACCATGCTTACTAATTATGCCTGGGCTTCTAAGATCCGACCGGGGAGGCCTCAGTGTCTCCTCTCCTTCGGGAGAACGGAAGGATGCCTGCGGCCTACGTAAGTGGTGCAAACTTCTTGTCTTGAAGTTTTATTGGTCTCCCGCGTAAACCAAGCCACTCAGCCTCTTTTCTCCACTGAATTTTCCTACTGAGCTATCCTCATCCTATTACTCTTTATATCTTTGATAAAATATTTAAATAAATAAATAGGTCGCCGACACCGTCCCCGCTTCGAATACCCTGGATCAGCCGGGGCAGGACCCCGGCAATCTTCCATCGTCCTCAGACTTTGGTGTCATTTGCAATCATCCAGAAAGCTTCCAGGTCCAGGTTCCAGACCACCACCACACACAGTCAGTAGTCAACGGAGTGGATTCCAGGAATACGCATTGTTCACCGGCATTACCGTTGATATTGTTGCTGCACACTCAATGCAGTGGGCAGGGCCTGGATTGTCCACTGGGTCTCATGTGGAATGGAAAGAAGGGCTCCCCACCCCCCACAGACCCCCCACCCCCACTGTTGACAGCCTTGTGACGAGAAACGGTCCCCGAAACAAGAATCAGACAAAGCAGAGAAGCCCAGATGATAGTCCTTGAGATGAAGGAACTAAGCAGCTGGTTGAGATGGCACCAAGGGGAAAGGTTGCTCTTTTTGTCTGCCCCTCTACTCCTTTCTTCCTGGACACCTTAGGGCTTCGTCATGGAGATTTGAAAGAAAGTGCACAAAAGTCATATGTGTTGTATCAAGATTTTGAATTTAACCATCTCTCAAAAAGGAAGAGAGCTTCACCTGCACATGTTTCTTTCAAAAACGTCCATTGCTTTTCAATTCTAGGGTTTCTCTCTTGCCTTGTTCACTTAGCCTTAATAGTAAAAATCAACGAAAACTACATAAAGATTCACAGATACCAAAAAGGACAGCTTCTGTTTCTGAAATCATCTTTCCATTTAGTAGAACACGAGCTCTATTCTTTGTATTTTGCCTAGGGAATTAGCAATGTCCTGGTTCAGATGGCAAGGTATCCCCACCCAGGAGATTGGGGTTCGATCCCTGGGTCCGGAAGATGCCTCCCGTAGAAGGAAATGGCAACCCACTCCAGTATCCTCGCCTGGGAAATGCCACGGACAGAGGAGCCTGATGGGCCGCAGTCCATGGGTCGTATCAAAGTTGGGCTCAACCCAGCAACTACGAACAGAAGTAATTCCAAAGACCACACTCAAGTGTGTGTGTGTGTGTGTGTGTGTGTGTGTGTCTGTATCTCCTCTTGCCGTCTTGGAGTCTGTCTCGGAATCTTCATGTATTTCTGCCTCTGTATCTCCTGACAGCCAGCCGCCGGCGCGTTCGTCTGGCCCCGGCCTCTCCCAGGCGCTCTGGTTCTGGCTGAGGAGCTTGCGCAGGCCAGCTGTCTCCCTTGGCGTGGGTGCGTGCGAGTGTCTGTGTGTCTGTCTGTGTGCCTGCCTGTGGCTCGTCTGCTCTCTCAGGAAGGTCGAGGGCTTGGCGTGGGGGCAAAGGGGGGGCCTCGGTAGTGCGAAGGGGAGGGGCTGAGGCGCTCCGCTCGACCGCGCCTTCCTGGCTTCTGGTGGGTTTGGGCACCGGACAGGTGCCGCGCAAGTTGGGCGCTCAAGTTTCGCTGCGCCTAGGCCCGCAGGAGGTTCAGAGGCCCCTGGGCCGCGGGGGTTGGGAGGCGGCGGGCGCCGAAGACCCACACCTCCGGGGCCGCGCGGGCCTGAGCAGCGCATGGGATCGGGGGGAGGCCCCGCTCAGCGAGCGCGGCCGGGTCTGGAGTGGCCGCGGGTGGGAGGGCGCGGATACCTCCGCACCCCTCATCTCAGTCCCCAGGCCCCAGGCGCACGCGTATCCTGCCAGTTACTTCCTAGCACCAAACTGATTTTTCCTCAACATTGTTCAGTGCCTGTCATGGAGGGAAAGAGGGAGAGTTACTGAAAAAATATTCAAAGTCTCTTATAGGAAAATATTTTGAAATATTATATTTTAGAAGTATAGACTAGTAAATTTTTTTTAAAGTATTCATCCTATTATGTACAGGCTGTAAAATGCTATCAAGGGGCACTCTTGGATAAATACTTTAAAATATACGAGTCATTTTGGCCTGTGTGAAACAGACTAAATAGCCTAAGCCATGAGTTCCGTTTTAGTCTTAACTCAGATCAACTCGTGGTGGTGGTGGTGGTGGTGGTGGTCATTCGTTAAGTGGTGTCGGACTCCTTGTGACCCATGAACTCCAGCACGCCAGCCTTCCCTGTCCTTCACTATCAAAGAGCCCTGTCTTTTTCACTATCAAAGAGCCCTGTCTTTTTCGGCTACTGTTGTAAATCCCGTAGACTAGCTGATAAACAACAGAAAGTTGTTTCTTGTAGTCCTGGAGGCTGGGGAGTCCCAAGATCATCAGCAGGTGCCACGTCTGGTGAGTCATGTTTCCTGGTTCCTAGACTGCCTGCTGCTTCTCCCTGTCCTCGCAGCACGGGAGCCCATTCCTTCCTGGCCTGACCCCTCCCAGAGTGCCTGCCTCCTAGGATCATCACCACATGCGGGGTGAAGTTTGAGGGCCCATAAACTGTCAGCCCATTGCAGTCCCTAAGTATACTCTGCATTATTTCAGTCTTTTGAAATAATTCGAGCTTTCCTAATAGCCCAATACATGTTCTTTTTGTTATATGTTCGTTGGGCTCTTGAAAATAATATGTATCAGTGGGAATGCAGTGTTCCGTGTGTATCAGTTACATCAGGTATGTCACTCATGTAATTCAGCTTCCAGTAGCCACGTTGAGTAAAAGCAGAAGTAGGTGAAATTACCTGTAATATATTTTATTTTAACACACCCCAAATATTATCATTTCAGTGTGTAATCAACATGATAAAACCTAATGCAATAGTTCACGTTCTTTTTTTCATGCTAAGTCTTTAAAATCCAGCATGTGTTTCAGGCTTGCAGTGCATCTCATTGTAGAGCCAGCCACATTTCAGGTACTTCATGGTTGCTGGTGACTATGTACCAGGGAGCCCAGTTCCAGGAGAGATGTGTCTTTAACGTCTCCCACTGGGATTATGAACTCGGCTGTTACTCCTTTTCTATTTCTGTCAGTTTTTATGTATTGATATTTTGAGGTTATGTTATTAGGTACATTCAAGTTTAGAATCCTCATCTTCTTGCTAGACTGAACTTGTATCAGTATGAGATGTTCTTTTTTTATTGCTAGTAATGCTTCTTTCTTTAGACATTATTTGACAGTGATGTTGCCACATCAGTTTTCTGTCCGTGTTAGCTTGGGTATCTTTTACTTTCACCTGTCTAAAAGACCTTCCATCTTAACATGTACCTCTGAATAGTGTATAGTTTTCACTGGAATCAGTTTGAGTATTGGCTCTGTTTATAATGTTGATATTTCAGTGTGTAGACACCATGTTGCTGTGTGATTTCTGTTTGTCCCACCTAGTCTGTGTTCTTTGCTCTTGCCTTCTTTTAGAAGTATGAAGTGTTTCTCTAGTTCTGTGCTCCTCTGTCAGGTTGTTGGGTGTACATTTGCAGACACAGCGTGTGTTTTACATTCAAGTCTAACTTAGTACTCTTACTGCCTCCCTGACACGACTGTTTCCTCCTTGTCACTGTCACACTTTAAATGGTTAGATATATTTTTGGCATTAACATCATTGTTTTGTAGAGTTAGTATTTACCCTCACAGTTACCTCATTGTTGGTCTTTACTTGTTTTTTATATTTCCATCAGAGACAACTTTTCTTTTTCCCAAAGCACTGCCTTAATATTTTTTTTTAGTTCATGTGTGTGGGTGATGAGTTGTCTCATTTCCATTTGCCCTCAAAGTCTCTATTTTGCTTTCACTTTCGAAGAGAGTTTTTGTTGGATGTAGAATTCCAGGTTGGTGGTTATTTGTTTTTCAGCATTTTACAGATGCCAGTCCATTATCTTCTCACTTCCTTGTTCTTGGAAAGTCAGCTCTCAGTGTTGTTGTGCCGTTAAAAGCCACACCCTTTTTCCTCTGAGTGCTTGAACATTTGCTTCTTGCCTTAGACACCCGCAGAGCTGCTGAAACCAATGTGTGGTTTTCATTTTTGACTCAATGGTCTGATTCTTGAACCAACTCTTACCACTGTCCCTGTCAGTCAGTTCAGTCGCTCCATGTCTGACCCGTTGCAACCCCATGGGCTGCAGCACGCCAGGCTTCCCTGTCCATCACCAACTCCTGGAGCTTGCTCAAGCTCATGTCCATCGAGTCGGTGATGCCATCCAACCAGCTCATCCTCTGTCGTCCCCTTCTCCTCCTGCCTTCAGTCTTCCCCATCATCAGGTTCTTTTCCAATGAGTCAGCTCTTTGCATCAGGTGGCCAAAGTATTGGAGCTTCAGCATCAGTCTTTCCAATGAATATTCAGGACTGATTTGCATTAGGATTGACTGACTGATTGGATCTCCTAGTAGTCCATGGGGCTCTCAAGAGTCTTCTCCAATTCCCCAGTTCAGAAGCATTGATTCTTTGGCATTCAGCCTTCTTCATGGGCCAACTCTCACATCCATACATGACTACTGGAAAAACCATAGCTTTGACTAAATGAACCTTTGTTGGCAGAGTAACGTCTCTGCTTTTTAATATGCTGTCTAGATTTGTCATAGGTTTCCTTCCGAGGAGCAAGCATCTTTTAATTTCACCATCTGCAGTAATTTCGGAGCCCAAGAAAATAAAGTGTGTCACTGTTTCCACTGTTTTCCCATTTATTTGCCATGAAGTGATGGGGCTGGATGCTATGATCTTCATTTTTTGAATGTTGAGTTTTATGCCAGCTTTTTCACTCTCCCCTTTCACTTTCACTAAGAGGCTCTTTAGTTTCAGCCCCTGGAGGCATTTCTTATTCCCCTTTCTGTCTTTTCTCCACCATGAGGGTCCCCATTTATAGTTTTTAACAACATAGTTTAACAACAGATTCCTTCAATACATTCTATCCCTTTTCCCTCTTATATATATATTGTAACCGATCCGTCCTTCAGTTCACTGATCGTCTCTTCAGCTACATCCAATCTGATGTTAAGCCCAGAGACTGAGTTCTTAAATTCAGTCACTGTTATTGTAAAGTTCTAGATTGGTTTTGATTCTCAGAAATTTTTCCTTTTGTCAAGTATATTTTTGAACAGGTGACATTTGCATCTGATACCTCTAGCATACCTCTGATACGCTGATATATATCTCATACCTCTGGATCTGGTTCAGTTCTTTTTCTCTTGGTCCTGTTTGTTGTTACACCCTCTTTTGCTTGTTTGGTTGCATGTTGGACATTATGTTTAGAAAACCCTAGAGGTTCTGAGTGATGCTGCGTTCTCCAGAGTTTCCTCTGACGCAGACCTCCAGTGGGGACAGAGCTGTCTGTTCACTCAGGGCCTGAGGGACTTGAGGCTTGGGGGTCCTTTTAAGCTCAGTCTCAGCAGCCTTCACCCACCTTCCCCCCGACCCCAGGGAGGAGCTTTCCAGCGTCTCCAGTGTCTGGAAGCCTGGGGTGCCTCCCAGGGCCCCGCGTTCTCGGCAGGTCCTGAAGCCCACCGTCTCTCCTGAGCACCAGGAAGTGACTGATAGTCAGTGCTCAGCCGGTTTGGGCAGAGTGTTGGGTACGTTTTCTGACATCCAGACTGACTCGTCAGGCCTGCGCTTGACTTTTTGTCTCCACAGCCCAAGGAACCCTCCAGAGCTGTGTTAGCCAGCCCCCTCTGCTTGACTTTTTCCCTTCCTTTTCTTCACAGAGTCAGCTTTGCTCAGATGCCCCGAGGGAACGAGCGGCCCTCTCAGTCTCCAGCTCCCTCACTGAGCTTCGCTTGTGTTTGAAATCTTGGATTGTGGCTGCCTAAGGACCTCTTTTAAACCTTATTTAGCTTTTCTAGCTCTTGGTAGGCTGACCTACAAGATGCTTGCGTCTGTCACTGGAAGTGGAGACACCCTGGAGGGGGGGGTCTTCTGTCATCTGAAGCCACATGTAACAGTCACAGTAATTGTCTTGATCAAGTTAATTTGATACCAGGGAAAACAAGAACCAGGGGTCCTTTCTTGGTACCCATGGCTGTGTTTCTGGTCAGAGTCCCCAGCTTGCCTGGGCTGTTTCAGTGCCACGTGAACTTGGGAAGGAGGTGGAGCAGGCGGCCCACGCGGCCTGGAGACAGAGGAGCCGGTCTCCCCTCTGCCCTTGCCCCTGGCGGCCCAGGGCAGGCCTTGCATTGCCGGGCTGCTGGTGGTGGAGGCCAAGGCTGAGGAGGGAGGGGTTACGTGACCTGTATTCTGTGACATGGTCACACGTGGGTTTTCTTTTTCAGTTTGAAAAAATGACTGCTTTTAGTCTTCCCTCCAGTTTCACTTTAAGGTGGAAAATGAAGATTTTATTCGTAAAGTTGAGCACAGTGACCTTACAGTCTTTTTGAAAGCAACAGTTGATGTTTTAAGAACACATCTCAGAGAACTCCAGTAGATAAAGCTAAAAAAAGAGAACGTGTTCAGGGTGAACTGCGGGCAGGACCCCAAACTGTACCCTGTCTCTCCCAGAGTGTGTAATTGCTGAGATGGGTGGATATAGGACCCAAAGCACCCTGGGGACCGAGGTCCTCAAATGACAGCAGAGGGCCGGGCTGAGCCAGGAGCAAGTGGCCTGTGCCCTGGCGAGTGGAGAACCGCGAGGGTGGGAGTGGAGCCAGGAGAGGGGTGGGAGACGCAGGCGGGGTCTGGGAGGTGCTGGCTGTCGCGGCTCGAGGCAGGGACACCCCTGAACCTCCACCATGCAGTCCCCACAGGGCAGAGTCGTCTGGCAGCCGAGGGTCGAAGTAAAGAGGGCGAGTTCACAGCAGGTTGAATGAACCCCTGTACCCACTGTGGGTTCATTTTAAGTGCCTGGAGTGAGGTTGGTCAAGCCCTTGCTGAGCTCGAGTGAGGGTTCCGACAGGGAGGACCGAGCTCAGGGTGAGAGTGAGGGGCAGCTAGCGTGGTGAGTCCTCCTCAGCTGAGTGGGTTCTGGGGACGCCCTTGAGTTCAGGGCTGCCCTTTCAGTAGCCTCACTGGAGGCTTGTTTGGGGGGTAGAGAGGGCAGAAGCCCACTTAGAAGACGTGCTCATTCCCAGGGGTGGTGGTTTCTGAAGGAGTTTATACTGGTTGGTTCGACTGTGACCCAGTACCTTGCAGGGTCGTATTTGACAGGGGGCCTGAGCTGTGGGCACAGCCTGCCTTCTCCTGCACTCCGCACTCAATTGTTGACTTTTTGGCAGCCCCTCTCCCCTCTCTGCACCCTTGACAGTGGACCTGAGCCCAGCCCCCCTGTTGCCACAGAGCCCCTTGTGACCGAGTGGGTTCCAGTTCTGGGCTCCTGGGAGATGTGCTGGAGGCGGAGCCTTCATGCCATTTGGTGGTCATAGTGTGAGAGCAGTGGTCATAGTGTGAGAACGGTGTGTGTGAGAGTGGTGTGTGAGAGCAGTGTGTGTGAGAGTGGTGGTCGTAGTGTGAGATTGGTGGTGATAGCTCGGTAGCCGAGGTATCCTACCGTGAAACAGCGGTTGCCCCCGAGTCGGGGGCTGCCCCTATCCACGAGGATGGGTCGCAGAAGGGCCCGCCTTTGGGCGTTATTCCAGCGCTGCAACCCCAAGGCAAAGGCGAAGACTAGGAAGGACTTGGCCTCGGCCCACATCCTGGAAGCAGAGCAGCCTGAGGTGAGAGCAGCCGGGGGCTGGGCCCGTCAGATTGGCCCTCACCCGGCGAAGCATTGGGGTTGTGTTTCATTTTGTTAGCATGGTTGTGGGCCCTGCCGGCCAGGGCATTCTGGCCTTAGTGGGCAGGATCGACCCCAGCAGGTTTACCTTGTAAGAGGTTGTGCAGTTGCTGCATGGAGGATGGGCGGGGGCCCCACAAGAAGGGAAACACTGGCTGGAGAAGTCACTGGGGCACATGGACTGAGCTATAGAGTCAGTCCTTGAAGCAGAAAGGGTAAGGCCCTTAATGTCTCCCTTCTTGCAAAGAAAGGATATACGGGCTGGAGGAATCTCTGGGGCATGAGGATCAAGCTAGAGAGTCAGTCCTTGAAGCAGAACGGCTAAGCCCGTTAATGTCTCCCATGTTACAAAACACACACCAGTGTGTCCAGTATTTTAATGACAGGTACCTACTGCTTACGTGTATGACATACACCCTCATAGCTACACATGTCTACTGCATGCCTCTTACAAGTGCTGGGCACTGTTCTGGGTGCTGAAAACTCAGTATGTAGTAGTGGATACGTAGCCCAGGATTTTTTTAATTTCTGCAAAGAAAAATAGAAGAACGAAAGACCCCGTGTGGTTCAGTTTGAGCAAGTTCACCACGTGGATGGCCCCGCATGCACGCAAATTGTGGTAAAGTACATATAACATAAATTTAACATTTTAACCGGTTGATTGAATGACTGGGTGGCTTCTGTGGAGTCAGGCTAACAGATGGCTTTGAGGTGCCATCCGCCTTTTTCCCAGAGGAACACTCCAAAGCCTCGTGGCCTTGTAGACCTTCCTTTTTTTCTTCACTTTCCCCAGTGGCTCCAGGTCTGTGTGTCGTTTAAGAATCTCTTTATCCACTTTGTTGTTAGGTTTACGTTTTGGAAAGTTTCTCAAATGTCCCTGGGTCTTGAGAAGGCAGGCTTGGATTCCAGGTTCTCTCCTGCCGCATGCCTGCCAGGTCGAGGTGGAGGCTGAAGGCCGGTCTGAGTTGTGGTGGTCTGTGTGGTCTTGGGGTCAGTGGACCCCTCTTCTCTGGAGGGGCATGGAGATCCTTTGTGTGGAGCCTGGAGAGACTTGGCAGGGTCAGTCTTCACAGTCTCGCTCTCTTTTTAATTTATGTTTGCATTTAGTTTCTCATTTAACTGTTTTCTAGGAATTTCCAACTCCCGAAGGATACACCTACAGGGAGCAGCTTTGTAAAGCCAAAGAGGAAATCGCTCAGCTGAAAGCTGAAAGAAACAACACCAGGGTCAGTAGGGGGATTCTCACGTGTTGACATTTGCCCCGCGGGGGTCACCGCTGGCCTCCGTGTGCTGTCTTTAAACTTTGTCTGATTTTCAAGTCATTTTCCACATCTTCCCGCTGAACAGACCAGGGTGGATCAGTTCTGGGTTCTCATACCTTGCTTCAAATTTCTGATGAGAGCTAATGTAATTTTAGTACATATGAGGGGGGAGTTCTCTTAACTTACATTTTTGTCCACGCTACACTTTGTGTGGGATCTTAGTTCCCCGACCAGGGGTTAAAACCCATGATCCTTGAAGAAGTGTGGAGTCTTAACTACTGGACCCCTGGGGAAGTCCACTCTAACTTTCGACGGAACTGGCAGGATTCCGACGTGCCTTAGCATGTTTCCGGCTATAGCGTGAGGCTGAGAGGAGTTATCGGCCCGGAATTCAAGCATGAGGTTGAAGGTGTTCCTTTGGCCCTGCCCTGCAGCTGCTGCTGGAGCACCTGGAGTGCCTGGTTTCGCGATATATTCCACCCGTCGGGATGACAGCAGGCAAGCGGCAGGCGCAGTCCCCAGCCGGCATGAGGAGTGAGGTGGAGGTGCTCAGGGCGCTGAAATGGCTCTTTGAACACCACAAGGCCCTGGACGAGAAGGTACCAGCCATCCGGCCGTCCTGGATTTGTACACTTGCTGCCTTGTTAGGCGGATGATGCACATATTTATGTAACTAGTTGACTTTTGAGCGTCTTGAATTCTTGTATATACATTTTTTTCTGTAAGAATTCAGAGTTTTATATGGTTAAAAAGCGTTGCCTGCATACATGCTCAGTCGTGTCCGAATCTTTGCAACCCTGTGGACTGTAGCCCACCATGCTCCTCTCTTCATGGGGCTTCCCAGTCATGAATACTGGAGTGGGTGGCCATCTTCTACTCTAGGGAATCTTCCTGACCCAGGGATCGAACCTGCCCTCGTGCATTGGCAGGCGGATTCTTTACCACTGAGCCACCTGGGAAGCCCCCAGTTAAAAAGTATTAGTTGGCATGAATGTCTCAAGATTTATTATATTCTGTATATCAATTTGCAGTTAAAAACTGGGTAATAATTAATTTAGGAGAACATTTTGTTCTCTCAAACTTAGAATTTAAAGCTGTTAACAAGCAGATTCTCTTGATGTTAAGATCAATGAGAGACATTCAAGGTATTCTGTGACAGTATCCATGTATTAGGGTGAGTATACACTAAGAAGTGTACTAACGTATATACACACATCAACACACAGTGACTCGGCCCCTTTGATTTGAGTTGAGAGCGTGATTACGAGTAGCACTCGAAAGGTGTAGTTTGTTAGAAGAAGAATTAGGTGCCACACATAAAGAGGTAAGTTTGATCAGTCTTTGTGTAATTTCCGTGAAGGGTTTGTCATTTGAATCCTTTCATTTTAAAAAAGAATGAAGGCTGTAGTGGTGGGCATCAGATGTTATTTATCTTTCTGATTGAGGACCCGCCCACCAGGGTTATTTTAATGAGTAGTAAACTAGACTTGTGGCTCAGAGTTGCAGGATCTCTTAAGTACCCCTTTGTCCAGTAGAAGACAAATTCTGACTCTAATCACCTGGTGGTATTCGGGATGGATAGCATCACCATGTATTTTCTTTTTATGTTGTGTTTTCAGTTTAGAGTTGAGTTTTCCAGGTGGAGTTTTGCTGTCTTTACTTATTTCTTAACTCTGATTCAATTTTTTTGGTTTTAGCAGATGATTCTTTCAGAGGAGAATAACCAGGAAAAGATACTAACGGACAGGGTGCTTGATGTACATCATGAGCAAGAAAACATGCCAAACGCCAATGGAAAGGCAAGTCCTTGGTCTCGCTCTCTGTCTGGTTCTCGTCTTACCATCCAGTCTGTGCGGGGCTGTTGGGACCTCTCACCGATGCACCATGTAGGTTTGAGTGGCCACGAGGGTCCTGTGAGCTCCCAGAGCGCAGAAGGCAGTTTTGACCTCACAGATTGCCCGGAAGTACTGTGTTCCCTCCCTCCCAAAACCAGGCTGTGTAAGGCTTCCTTTCCCCCTTAGAGACCCTCCGACGGCTCTCTAAGCCACAAGGAAGACATGGTTAAGAAGATGGAGCTCCAGGAAATCATAGAGAGGCAGTTGCGGGAGCAGAGCCAGATGGAGGAGCGCCTGGCAGCCCTCTCTGCCCACGTGAAACATCTGGAGGAGGACCTGGACACGGCCAGGAAGGACCTCCTCAAGTCCAAGAACATGAACAGAAAACTTGAGCAGGACATCCGCGAAGTGAGTGACTGCAGCTGTGTCTGTTGTCCTGAGGTGGAATGTGGGTTTCTTGTTCTCCCGGGGATCTCAGCCTTGGGATGGCTGCGTGAGTAAGAGCAGAGCACTGGACAGACCACAACTGGCTGCCTCCCTGCCTCCGCGTCGAGGTCTCTGGGGTAGAAGAGGCCTGGTCCAGGCGGTCCGTTGGCAGTGGACCAACATGAGGGCAGCCCTGACGCTGTGCCGCACCCTGGGTGTGGACTCCTCATTTCCACAAGTTCTAGGGGGCCCACTGTGTTCCTTTTTTAAAAATTCATTCATCCATTCATTCATTTATTGGCGTATAGTTGCTTTACACTGCTGTGTCAATTTCTGCTGTACAGCAAAGTGAATCAGTCATCTATCTATCTATCTATCTATTTACGTGTCTGTCTCTCTTTTAGATTTCCTGCCCATTTGCTTCACCACAGAGCACTGAGCAGACTTCCCTGTGCTGTACACTAGGTCCTCACTCGTTGACTTTATGTGTAGTATCAGTGCTGTATATATGTCAACCCGAGTCTCCCGGTTCATCCCCGCCCCCCGCCCCCCGCAACTGCCTGTCGAATGTGTTCCTGATGATGCTGAAATTTGCTTCTGATTCACTCAGGCGAGTCTGGTGACACCTGTGGAGCCTGTTCTCTCGGAGAGATGGGAGCATGCTGTGTGGGCTCTGCTGAGGCAGCTTGCCTGGCCATCTTCTCGAGTTTTCTGAGGTTCCGCTCCTTGAAGGGATGTGTGACAGTGATACCGGCGGTCAGACAAGTCGAGTGGTGTTTGCTCACCCTCAGATCCTCAGGCCCGAGCTGTGTAACCATGTGGAATCGTGATGTCTCTGGCGGTCATGTCTGCGGGTGTCCTGATTTATGAGAAACTCCCTAGCGGTCACTGTGAAAACAGAGAGTGCTGGGGACTCAGGCCTCTTCCTGTGAGCCTCGCCTCTCCTCTGTGCACAGACAGACAGCACCCACCCGGCCCACCCCTCTCCCGTGAGACCGTCTCAGAGAGAACCCCTCCAACATGTGGTACAGCAGGTGTACTTGTTTAGTAGCTTGGTGTGAGTAATTCTGTGTGAGAACTCAAAACAGAAATATTTGCACAGGTTTGCATAAGCTATTCACACTACTCTTTGGCAACAGGAGATTAGGTGGCAGAGTTTAATACGTATAGAATTCTAGAAAACGCGTTTTCAAGACCTTTCACTTTTAAAGTTAGGACTTTGCTCTCACATTGGTTACTTAGTGACCAGGGAGGGACCTGAAGTGGATTTTGAAGTGGCGGACAGGAGTTGCACCAGCAGCAAGTTCTGGTCCTGGTTTGAGCGTTTCATCCATGTGGTGTAACTCTGCTTTTGAAGAACTAGGCTTGAGAAGGCTGCTCCCAGTTGTGTACAATTTGACTTCTGTTTCCACTCGTTAATATTCTACTTTAATTCTGAGGAAATTGCATGAGACTTTTCCAACTTTCACTCGAGGAAACGAGCCTCAGAGCTCCCCGTTGGATCTGTTGAAGGTCCCTCCTTGTTCTGGGTCAAGCCCGCCTGTATGGTGTAGCAGACAGAGGTCCTGACTTCATGCCAGATACCTTCCCTCCTGGAATTCTTGGAATAACAGG
Source organism: Bos indicus x Bos taurus (assembly GCF_003369695.1). Taxonomy (NCBI): domain Eukaryota; kingdom Metazoa; phylum Chordata; class Mammalia; order Artiodactyla; family Bovidae; genus Bos; species Bos indicus x Bos taurus. The sequence goes on from NW_020867660.1 coordinate 32,442, forward strand.
GTAGTTTAGTATACTTTTCGTTTGCTGTTTGGGTTTATGATGTAGAAAAGAAGCTTGGTAAACCAAGTGGCTGGACAGAACGTTAAGACAGATGGGTGCCAATCGTGACCTTTGGGATAGGCGCATTTTTGCTCACGTCCGAGAAAACTGCCGTGTCTAGGATTTTTATTCTGAGGATGTTAACTTTATGTTTGATTTGAAACTTAGGACGACATCAGTAATAAACTTGAAAATGAAATTGCAAATAAGGATTCTAGGCATCGACAGGTAATGGCTTTTATGAACCGTGTCTGACTTTTATAGTAGTGAATTACTGAGGAAGGAAGGTAAAGATCTTTCCATGTGACTCCCACATTGGAAATCAAGTCCCAGTGTAAAGTTCTTATGACCCTAAAATACTGTGTTCAAAAGTGTGGATGTACATCATGGTAAATCAGCTGTACTGGAAGGAAATACATTTTTAAAAAATTGCGGGTGACTGCAACTTACAGGTTTGAATTATTTGGGACTTGGTTTAACCATTTTGTGGAATTCCATTCCTGACTCTTTTGTTTTACTTGAAGGTGAATCTGTTGGCTTGTTAGAGTTGTTACCGAAAGAGTAGAGAGCAGCAGGGAACTTCACGGCAGCTGGCTGCCTGTTGGGAACTGGGGTCACTGTGACAAAAGGCAGGGTTAGAGCTCCGGTCTGATTAGGGTTTGTACTTCCTGTGGTGTGGTGAGCCTTACTCGCTCCTGTTCCCGAGTGGTCTCAGATAATCAGGACTTAACCAGGAAAACCAAATCTGGCTTCTCCAAAACAAAGTGAGTCAGTCTGGTGCGTGCCAAAGTGTATCATTGTCCCCACCCCAAAAATAAAATACTAGAAAGCCATTGAAAAGTATGATGGGGAATGCTAATTAAAAGCATCACGATATACAAAATAATGGCTGTAAAAGGCAGATCAGAAAATACTATGTACCATATGCTATTGTTTTCTGCGGGTTTTAAAGCATAGCATATTGTTTGTGTACGTACATAGAGGAATACGCACACAGAAAAAGTAAGAAAGCTGCTTAGAAACAAACGCTAACCTCTCAGGAACCTGAGCTTATAGATAGTTTAATTTTTTTCTTTTTTAAAAAAGAATCTGTCTAAATGTTCTACATTGAAAGTTTTTCAGAGTAAGAAGATCTGTTAAAAGAATAATCGTGCATTTACAAATACTAGTTGACTGGCATTTCACCAGGCATGCTCTTCTCAGGTCTGTATTTCAGAGGAGATGAAAGCCATATTTTGGCTTACACGCCCGTAGCCATCTGCGGTCGGTAGGGTTCCGTCTAAATGATGATTCTGGTGACGTTTTAAGAAGGGTCTGTAGTGAACCCTTCTTCCCTTAACTTGTCAATAAGAATGAATAAGATTCTACAGATCTTCTTTAATATAGAAGAACTTTTTTTTTTTTTTTTAAGATGTCCTTGGGGAATGTTTAGGAAAAGCAAATACTCTGGCAGGAGGTGTTCTGCTCACTGAGACCAAGCCCAGGAACACTGAGAGAAAATATACCCTGAGGGAGCTTCCGAAACAGAATGAATCCACTAGACACGTGCATTTAGGTTTTGTCTCAGCTTACTTAAAGCGACAGTGGCTACACCTCTCGGCCTGTGTTGATCCTCTGCTCTCCCTTTGTAGACAGAGGATAAGAACCGCCAGTTGCAGGAGCGCCTGGAGCTGGTAGAGAAGCTGCAGCAGAGACTGCGGAGGGCAGAGACGCTGCCCGAGGTGGAGGCGGAGCAGGCGCAGAGGGTGGCCTCGCTCTCCAAGGTGCTGCTTTGGGTCCCTGGGGGGCGGGCACAGGGAGGGCCTGTTCCCCTGCTCTCCCACCGAGCCCCTGCCCATGCTGCTCAGTCCACACAGGAGCGCAGACATGGGGGTCGTGCTGCCCGTCTGAGATGGGAGCGCTCCCTGAGTGTCAGGCACGCCCCACTTCTGCGTCATCCCTACGTTAATTTCCCTCCAGTTTTGTCCCGAGTTCTGTGTGTCCCTAGGACGCTTCAGCTCCGAGTCACTGCTGCTCAGAGTTCAGTCAGCCACTCAAAGCCTAGCAGGATAGAGACCTAGAAAAATCCCATTCTCGTTTAAGAGATGGCCAAAATAGCTCTGTAATGAACACAGTTTTAAGTTGTTATCCATACACTTGTTAAAGAAGTCCCAGCAGGGCACGTGCAGACCCGAGGCCCCACTCCCCACTCGCCGTCCCCAGGAGCCCGCGGGTGAGAGGCCATGTCCTTGGGATGTGGCGCTGCTGGGGGCACCGACCCCATTGCCAGCCAGCCAGCCCACCCTGTCCTTCTGATGGGAAAGGTGTTGCCCTGCGCTGCTGGTGGGCACTGGCTGAACATAGAGAGTCGGGCCGGGTCTGTGCTGACGCGGCTGTCGGAAGCCTTGCCAGGAGCTTAGTGAGTGCCCGAGGGGCCATCACGTCGCGGGAGGCCGCCGGTGTCCGGTGCTCACAGACCCTCCCAGAGCAGGGTCACTAACAGCCGCCAGGGGGCACCCTTCTGCCTGTGATCTTCCTCTCCAGGCTTGGTTTCTCCTCTCCCCTGGCATCTCTGCTGTCCATCCCCAGTCGGCCTTGTAGTCCGACCTTTTGTCTTCCGGAAGCTCTACCACTCAGGAGGCTAAACGGTTCGAACTTCCTTCCCAGCTTAGGAAGGTAGAACGTGTGCCTCGGGTTTGCCGCTGTCTGCTGCTCACGCGGGCTCGCCACAGGCAGTCCGAGGAGGGAGCGCAGCGGCCGTGGGTGTGGGGCCTGGGGCACGGGGAGCACGTCTCCTCTCACGAGCTGGTCACCAGCATCCTCCGTGAGCCATGTGTCACACACGAAGCCGCGCAGGCTGTGTGAGCAGGCATGCGGGAGTGCTCCTGGCGAACCCAGGGCCCGTGGTTCGCACAGAGCATGGCCCGCTTGCCGCCCCTGCGATCACAGCCCGCGTGCTGTCAGGACAGGGTTGTTGTGAGCGGAGCTGACGCTGTTCTTGGCCGACAGGCAGGAGAGAGAGACACAGCAGCATCGAGGATAGGCTGCGCCAGATGGAGGCCCAACTGGAGGCAAAGAACAAGGAGCTGCAGCGGGTGCCTGTGCTGACAGGGAGGCGGCGTCTGGGCAGTAGACGTGGCTTGGGCGGGGGCCAGCACTGCCTTTCTCCACCAGTCCCGTCTCTGGCATCGAGTGTGTGCCTGTGTGGCCCCATCTGCTGATCCGGGCACCCACCTCCTTGGGAGCAGGGCCAGAGGTGGTCGCCCATAGGCAGTGGGTAGGAGCCAGGGCTTCCCCACATTCAAAGAGGCTGCTTGTTGCTCTGACCAGCCAGTCCGGGGAGCTGCTTGGGATACAGGTGGACCTCCCAACTGCCCCTCAGACAAACCTAGGGGTGCCAGCCTGGGGCCCATGAAACTGAAGGCATGGCACCCAGGTGTGGAGCCTGCTTGCCTCGGACGTGGCGCTGGAGTCCCACATGCCAAACCGCTGGTCCAGACACGGTGTATGTGTAGGATGGCTGCCTCTAGACAGGAGAACCGCAGTTGCGCTGCAACAGAAGGCGCATCAGGAAAGGGTGATGGTGGAGGCTCACATCACCGAGTCCTGAGAGAGGTTTCCTGGAAAGGTTGGCCACACGGCAATACAGGCCATCCAGGAAATGGAGTGGGGATCCCGGGTCCAGCCTCACGTGTCAGTACTGTCCCCACCATACCTGTGTTTTGGGCCTGGACTGCAGAGCCTCACAGGCGAACTTCCAGGGAGCAGTGGTTCTGACTCCCATCGTGAGACCCGCGGTGAGGCGCCCTCCCCGCTTAGGCAGAGAGCTCAATATCTGCCGATCAGGGGTGCACTTCTTACTTTCATAACTGCTGCTCAGAGGCTGTTGAGATCGGGATGCTGTTTATGACTAGACTAAGCCAATTCAAAGTCAACTTTTGTTTTGCTTTAAAAATCTTTGAATGCCGACGCCTTATTGTGGAAGCTGTGACAGGTTTTGTTTCCTTGGGCTCAAAAATCACTGCAGACGGTGACTGCAGCCATGAGATTAAAAAATGCTTGCTCCTTGGAAAGCTACGACAAACATAGACAGCATATTGAAAAGTAAGAGACATCACTTTGCCAACAAACCATATACTCAAACCATATATGACAAACCATATACTCAAAAACTATGGTTTTTCCGGTAGTAACATATGGGTGTGAGAGTTGGACCATAAAGAAGGCTGAGCACTGAAGAATTGATGCTTTCGAATTGTGTTGCTGGAGAAGACTCTGCTTTAACAGAAAATAAACTTTTTAAATGTATTACGATAGAGAATTGCAAACATGCACAAAAGTGGATGGAGTAGTATAATAAATACCCATGACCCGTCCCGTCAATTAGTCTCAGCAATTTCTCATACAGAGCCAATCTCAAATAGATCATTCTTTTGTCTTCTCTCCATTTTTTTTAATACAGTAGGTCCTAAAACAGCTTTTTAAACCTTGAAATTGATGCTCATCTTATAAAACACAGACTTGGCAACTTTGTTATTGCATTTGAAAATTGCTTGAGGTAATTATTTCCAGTTTTTTAATATGAATTTTCATATTGGAAAAGACCCTGATGCTGGGAAAGATTGAAGTCAGGAAGAGAGTGGATGACAGAGGATGAGATGGTTGGATGGCATCACCAACTCAGTGGACATGAGTTTGAGCAGATGCTTAGCAGAAGTCGAGTTCCATTTTCCTTATGGCTAATCCACTGCTATAACACGTATAGCACTTCTGGTTTTGAACACTGAATGTGTTTGCATTATAGATGGATTTAGAGTGTGTGGCTGTTGTGTGTGGTTCAGAATTCTGAGTAGTCCTTTCAGGGATCACCCAAAAGCTCAGACAAAGCGTGAGCCATTCACGTGGACTGTGCTGTGCGTCAGAAAGATAATACGAGCCACCTACACAATCTAAAATTTCCTAAAAACCAACGGGCTACTCGACGTCCTTCTTTCACCATGAGTCTTGAAATCCTCTGTGTGATTTCCACATCGGGCTTTGCACCAGCCTGTCTCACGTGCTCAGGGGCTGCACGAGGCGAGTGACTGCCGTGGCCGACAGCACAGAGCTTCCAGGTTGAGTTGAGTGACTCACAAACTTGGCCCGTTTGACTTGTTTTACCCCATGAGCAAGTGAAGTGGGCTGTAGAGGAATGAATGTGAGGAATGCAGGTGAGCTCCATGGAGACAGTTTAAAGCAGTGAGAGGAGGGAGGGCAATAGAGTGAGTCATGTCCCCCTGACCCGAAACCCCCGCCTGAAGTCTAGCTTCTCTCTACAGACTTCATCGTTGTTAATGGCTTGCCATGTTTCCTCCAGAGAAACCTTTTCTACACCTGAGATGGAACTTCCTCTTCATTATGGTTTATAAGGGTTAATATTGTTCTGAGTGTTTCTATTTGCTAGGGACTCTTAGAGAACATTTTCTCAGAATTACAATGTTGGGAGTTGATACCTACTGATGTAACCTGTTCTGCACATTTTGGTGCAAGTCACTTTACATCCAAAAAGCAAGCGGTGCAGGCTGTGTCATTTGCTGTTTCGTAGGACCAGCTGATTCTAAACCTGGAAACCCTGAGAGCCGAAGTGGACCAGACGAGACTGCGAGGGGCTCCCTTCCACCACAGGTAGGCTGCTCCCCCGGGCAGCTCCCCTCAGCGCTGTCGAGTGTGACAAGGGCCTGTCTGGTGTGTGGACAGTATGACTGGGTGTTGCTCATGGTCGCACCTCAAGGAGCCTGTAGCTTCGTGGCCAGCGAGAGGGAAGAGACAAGCATCGTTCCTTAGGGTCAAACTTGGTACCAGGGAGTGGTGTCACAGGATTGACAACACTCAAAACCACAGGCAGAGGTTTGGAAGTAGGGGGCCGACCAGTTGGTATTTGGGCGTATTCATCTGAGGGGCCTGACAGACTGTGACACTGACGTTTCTGAAGAGTCACAGAAGGTTAATGACCTGTAGTCTTTTGACTGCGGTGGGAGGAATCACCTGGCTTGTGAATGAGGAGAGCAGATTACTGAGCATCCTGATTTTTTCTTCCTCGTTGTTATAGGGGCGGTAATTCTTATTAAGTATTTAAATGTTTCTTTGGCTTCTTCACGGAAAATGGTCACAAGTGAGAGATAAACTTTAGCAAAGGTTATTAAGTGCTTACTGGTGACATTCATTCATCTGTAGGAAATGGACTACTGCTTGAATCCTGACTTAGGAGACAGTTTGGAGCCCATACGCATATTTCTGTGTTTGAGTGCTTAGGGGATCCTCGCAGTCCAGAGCCCCCACCCAGCCTTCTTCTAGAGAAAAGGAGATGTCATTTGAGACAAAGGCAGAGCCAGAAACTGGTCCTGTGTCTGAAACCATGGTGGGTGGAGTTCAAGGAGAGCACGTGCCCTACAGAACAGGAGGGGACGTGGCCGGACTTGGTGGCAGAGCTCCTCCAGGGTGAGGGGCTGGGGCTGTCAGAGGTGGGGAACCCCTGCTCCCAGGGTGGACGAGGTGAGTGTGAGGAGGACTGCGTAGACAGTGGAGGAAGAGGAGGTGGACACGGCCTCCTCCTCTTGGGGGTTTTTGGGTAACGAGGAGGGACCTGGTGCCAGGAACCGAGGCCTGACACAATTGGGGGCTTCAGATGGAGAAGCCTGGGGCCTGGTCACCAGTCCCGTGTGTGTCAGTGAGAGTGAGAGACGAGAAGAGGAAGCAGCCGCGGGGCAGGAGGAGCCGCTGTGCTCTGAAGACAGTGGGCCACAGCGGCCGGTGCGAGGGAGGGGTGTCTCCAGGAGGCAGCTCTGGAGGGGGTCACAGCAGTGACTTAGCAGCACAGGTGGGGCCTCAGAGTGGGGCTTGTGGGCAGTGTGGGCTGGGTGGGGGGCACTGTGCTGCCTCAGGAGGGAGGGAGTGGGGACTGAAAACTGGCTCACAGGCAGGGCAGGCACGGCGTATTTGGTGGGACCTCCCAGAGGAATTGGTCACTGCCGGGGACCAGCCCCAGCTGATCCAGGGTATTCGAAGCGGGGACGGCGTCGGCGAGGATCAGGAAACAACTGCTTAATTAAACGTTAATTAAGGATATAAAGAGTAATAGAATGAGGATAGCTCAGTGAAGAAATTCAGTGGAGAAAAGAGGCTGAAATAAGGATAGCTCAGTGAGGAAATTCAGTGGAGAAAAGAGGCTGAATAATTCAGCCAGAAGGTAAGAGAAAGAACGACATGGTGAGACCAAGTTTCGGTGAACAAGGCCCGCACTTTATTTTTCAAAGTAGTTTTTATACCTTAAGTTATGCATAGAGGATAATGAGGGAAGGGGTAGAGTCTTGCAGCAAGCCAGGCTTTCTTCCTGCAAACTTATCATATGCAAAAGCTTAGGTGATTTGCATCATCTTCTGGCCCAGAGGCCTGTTAACACTTTAAGACCTTCTCTTCAGCAAACTTATTTTTCTCTAAAGGTGATTGGTCAGGAGCCACCCTCCAAAAGCATTAGATAAAGTTGCATTCCTACAGAGCAAAGGTGTGGTGGGCTATAACAAGAAAAAGAATTAACTCAAGGGTCCCAGGTTACAAACATTAAAGCTACTACTTACACCAATTATATTAATCAATACACTGCCAGGGACACAGCAGGTAAGGGATATGGAAACTTAGCAGCAAACATTGGCCCAACAAGTGAAAATCCCTTCACCAATACAATTTCTAATCAATCTTTTAACTACTCAAAAGAATCTGTGTTTAGACAGTTTAGAACATCTCCTGCCTCTCACAGTTGGCAGGCTCTGAACAATCACATGTGGCCGGAAAAACCTATTCAGGCAGGCTAGAGGATTTCCAAAGGAGTTTGTAGGTTGAAACACTGTCACACCCAGGAATTATTAACTGGAGCTGTAAGCTAACTCTTTTTTCAGAGAGGTAGTGGGGGACAGCCCCCCGTAAAGTCAGAGGTGTAGGTGAAAGCACAAAGCAGAAAGTAGGCAGACTCTGGTTTTGGGGGTAGATTGCTCGAGAATTTCCAGGGAGACTCCTGAGGCTTGATCCCGCCTTTGCGTATGCCAAGCCTCCTACCTCATGACCTTTGCCAGGGGTGGAGCTCGCTCCCCGCAGGTCAACCTGTCTCTGAGACCTTCTCCCGGAGGAAAGAGCTTCGGGTGAGGAGGGGGAGAGAGATGGAGGCTGCACCCCGCAAGGGGACTGGGAGGTGATGGTTGGGGGTCGACCCAACCCGGAGGCCTCTGTGGCCCTCAGAGGACCCTCGAGGGTCCCCAGTCCACAGCAGGACTGTGTCGTACCCCCCACTCAGTTCCCAAGTGTGCTCTAGCCCGAGGCCCTTGGGTGGAAGTGGAGCAGAGAAGGGAACAGTTCTGTCAGGGGGGAGGGGAGATGGGAGGGAAGACAGGTGTGGCTCCTGGAGATTCCAGACTTCCATCTCCTGTGCAGCACAGTGTTCACAAAACCGTCGAGCAGAGCAGCGTGTGACCCCGAGCAGGCTGAGCTGGTGGTTGGCCCTGGCCACTCTGCAGACGTATGGGGTGTCCTGTCCTCGGAGGAAGGCCCTGTCTCCTGGGTTTAGGGAATCCTGCACATGGAGGCACCACCTTCGTCCCAGAGACAAGACTGAGCAGAACCCGGGCGGTCCTGCAGTGCAGGCTGCTCACAGTCAAGGCGGGGCTGCCCTGCCTCCCAGCAGGCCCCTGCTGAGTGAGCTCCTGGCACCTGCAGGCCCAGGCCTTAGTGCTCAGGGCCTGAGCATCTGTGCTGGGCCTTGTTCAGCCCAGACTCTGGTGACACGCTCACCTCTGCTTTAATGGGAGACACCAGTGGTGCTCAGCTCCGAGCTGTGGGTCCAAGGCTTTTCTGCTGCGGGTTGTCTGAGGCGCCTTTAAAAACACTGAGAGTGGTGCAGACAGTGTTCCAGGCAGACCAGCGATTGTGATCCACAAACTTCCCGTGAGAGAGGGAGGTCAGAGCAGGCGTGGGCCAAAGGGGAGGTGGGGTGCCAAGGGGAAAGCAGAGCAGGTGCACACCCTGCCCTGGGACCTGAGAGCGGGCTCCGGGGGACCCTGGACGCCCCAACCCCAGACAGCCGATCCTGTCCTAGTCAGCTCCACACCCTCGCGGCAGCACTGCCTTCCCCACATACGGGAGTTTTCCAGCTGCTGGGGATGAGCCCTGAGTGTCTGCAGAGCAGCGGGCGGCCTGTTGCTATTGGAGCCAGGAGGGCAGTGCCCTCCCGGGGGCCCTTTTGCTGTGAAATTGCCGATCTTCCAAATGGACAGGCTTTGGCTCGTCTGACAGAGTGAGCTCTCTTTTCTTCTAACAGCACTCTTCTTCCCCGTGTGTTTCAGCCGACCCCACTTGGGCAGCGCCCCGGACCTCAGGTTCCCTGTGGCGGACCGGCCGGCAGACTCCTTGGGCAACGGGGCGGTGCTGCGGTGCCCCCAGAAAGGCCGGCTGGCAGCGCTGCACGATGAGCCATCCGAGGCAAGGACCCCGCCGCCCCCTTCCCATCCCTGGTGGGCACCTTGTGAGGCACCTGCCCCCTCACACTGTGGTCCTGAGGTGGGTTTGGAACAAAGCGCTGATAGATTGCTTTACGTCTCCCCATTTTCCTTTTTCTGGCTAAGAGTTTACTTTGAAGGCATGCTTTTTTTCCTTAACCAATTTTGATTATTTGTGGCCTACTGTGAGGCCCAGCATGGTACTAATTAGCACAGTTTTGAAATCGTCCTACGAGTAAATGGATACACAATCCATCAGCTTATAGTGAGAAGAATTCTCATTGGGAGTTTAAGTGCCTTTATCTTTTCACCTCATTCATGCCATGTATTTGTTCATACATGTCTGTGTTTTGAGCTTCCACATTCAGTGAGCAGTTAGTTTGGGCCAGACATGGTCAAAAGTAGGACTCCAGCAGTGAATTAAAAACGATGTGTGTCCTTTATCCACTGCTACATAACGAATCATTGCAAAGCTTAGTGACTTCCCAGGGAGCAGCTCACAGTCCCCAGTGCCTGTGCATTGTAGCAGGCGGGCCTGATTCAGGGCCTCCTGAGGGCACAGACACGGGAAGGCCCCCAAGGCTGGATGGCAGGCTTTCAGACTCACCTGGCTGCTGGGGACAGGCCGAGGTCCCTGCCGTGTGGCTTTCCCATGGCCTGGCTTTCCTCAGAACACCCTCTGAGAGCGAGAGTGCGGGGTTTAGCCCAGGGCCTTTCACACCCTGGTCTTGAGGCCGCACACCTTCACTTCTGTTTGTGAGAGTGAGCTGCCAAGTCCTGCCTCGCTCAGGGGCTGAGCAGGAGTTGCCTCTTCTGCCTCTTGAAGGGAGGAGGATGGAAGAATTTGTGGACCCCTTTTTAAACCCGCGCAGCCTGTTGAACAATAATGAGCAGGGAAAGGAGACCAGAGTGCCTGAGTTGTCCAAGGAGGAGGGGACGATCGTGTGTAAACAGGGTGGCCAGTGAGGTGACACCAGGAGGGTGACCTTGAACCAGAGACCCGGAGGCAGGAAGAGAAGTAGCCACTTGGAGATAGAAAAAGGGTCATGTCAACCAGCGGGGACAAGGGAGAGAGCGGGCCACATCAGGGAGGAGCCTGGGCTCAGGCCTGAGCAGTTCGAGGCCAGAGCCTATTTCCTGAGGTGAGGAGGGCTGCCGGGCGGGGAGCTAAGAGCCGGGCCTCAGCCCTGTTGAGGTGGATGAGCCCATTGGGTGTTCCAGGGATGTGTCAGGAGAACAGCCGAGTGTTCCGGCCTGAATCCGGGAGAGAACTCATTCAGCTCAGGGTGGACTTGGGGTTGTGGGCGTACAGATGGCATTTAAAGGCATGAGCACGGTAAAGTCACCAGGCGGGTGCCGGTGGAAAGAGATGGGGTGCAAAGGTAGAGCTGTGGGGAACCCTGCATTCCAAGGTTGAGAAGGGGCACAAGGGACTGAGGAATAATCGCAAGGGAAGGCAGGGCCTGGAGCCCAGGGAGAGACATGCTGGGGGCGGGGCGGGGGGTGGCGTGGGGGAGGGCAAGGAAGGGAGGGGGCTTGGTAACATGGGTTCCTTGAGCCCCCGGGGAATTGCCCTGCAGGGCGGGGCTCACAACCTGCTGGCAGCGAAGTGGAGACCTGGCAGGGAGGGGGACCGTAGAGGCCACTCCCAAGGAG